>NC_089510.1:28149743-28449743 GCF_036850995.1 Saccopteryx leptura
AGCACTGGGTCAATAGGTGTAGACAGTACTACTACACAATGTACTATACAGATGATATATTACAGAATGATATACCTAGAATTGTAAAATTTTATTAGTTGCTCAAATAAATTCAATAAAATTTTTTAAAAAAGAAAACTTAAAATAATCTGATTATAGTAAACATTTATTTATTTATTTATAAACATAGGACCTTAATATAAGAAGAAAAATAGCCAACAGTAAAGCTTGATATCATAGCCCTTCTTGATTGTAGGAATATCATTTATTAAAATGATAACATGTTAGTCTCTTTTGCTCATAATTATGTTGTAAGTATCTTATTCAGCATCCTGAATTATCAACAGATGTGGTAGGTAGAATACCTGGATTACGTATGCACTCTAAATTAAGCATAAAGAAATCAATGTCATGCTTACCTCTAACTCAATCTAATTCTTCTGTATATAATTTGCTGCCTTTCTCTTACCCTATTCCCATGTCTCTCCTTTGACTGTCTTATCCTTGGCTCACAGTTATGTCTGGAGATGACTTCCCTTTAAAGTTCACACTATACCTGTCCCTAGATCAAGTAGCTCTGTGATTTTAAAATTTCCTTTGGGACTCTAAGGCAGTTTGGGAAAGGGGAAAATGTACAGCCTCCTGAGAACTGCCCTTCTAATTCTGAGATCCCTTGTGCATCGATATGTACAGAGTGGTTAAGAGTACATATAGACTTTAGAAGTAGAAATGTCTGGATGCAATTCCCAGCTCTACCTTCTTGGGCAAGGCAGTGCGTGGTGTCAGGAGCTCATGGTGGTTGTGCTATGTGCAGTAGCAGCAGCAGCAGCAGCAATTGGGTACGCTCAGATAATTAAAGTTGTTTGCGTTAGAAAGATAATATGTGGCTTATCATCTATTTGAGAGGGAAAGTAAAGGCAGAATTTGACTCGATCACATCAGAAATAAAGTAAAAATAAACTAGTACTTAATCCAGAGCTTTCCATTGTAGTTTCTAAGTAAACGAACGGGGGTTCTTAAGAAACTGCTTCTGTCATGAAATCTTACATTTACGACAATGTAGATGGAGCTGGAGACTATTAGGCTAAATAAAATAAGCCAGTCAGAGAAAAACAAGTACCACATGATCTCACTTACATGTGGAATCTAATGAACAAAATAAACTGATGAACAAAATAGAAACAGAGACATGGATACACGGAACAGACTGTCAGCTGTCAGAGGGTAGGGATTGGGGGAGTGGATGACAAAAGGTGAAGGAATTCACTATATATATATATACCATATATATATATATAAATATATATATATATATATATATATATATATATATATAGAGAGAGAGAGAGAGAGAGAGAGAGAGATAACAGTGTGGTGATAGCCAGAGGGCAAGGTGGAGGGGAAGTGGAGGTGGGCAGAGTGGGGGGAAGTGGGGAGTGAAGGAGACTTTGCTTGGGGTAACAGGTGCACAATGCAGTGAGAAAATGATGTTTTATTGAGCTGCACACTTGAAACATGTACCCCAATACATTCAATTAAAAAAAGAAAAGAGGCCTGACCTGTGGTGGCGCAGTGGATAGAGCGTCGACCTGGAAATGCTGAGGTTGCCGGTTCGAAACCCTGGGCTTGCCTGGTCAAGGCACATATGGGAGTTGATGCTTCCAGCTCCTCCCCCCTTCTCTCTCTCTGTCTCTCCTCTCTCTCTCTGTCTCTTTCTCTCCTCTCTAAAATGAATAAATTAAAAAAAAAAAAAAAAGAAACAGCTTCTGTCAAATATTTGGACAATTATGGGTAAAACAAAGCAAACCCAGTAAAATAGAGGCAAATATAAATGTACTTTCCAGCAACTGTTAAACCGATGTCATGGGAGACGTTACTGAATATAAAAAGGGCTACATTCCATTTGGATCTATTATTTTTAAAAAATTAGCACTAACTCAAAACCCGATGCTTTCCCTCTCTCTTCAGCCAGCACATGTCCCAAGGAAGCTGATCCCAATAACAATCATCAAGCAAGGTAATTGTTGTGAGTCTTCTCTGGATATGTATTCAGAACTATTTTTAATATATTTTTTAACTGAGATAATTAAATGATACTGCACATATTTCCTCAACTTTTCTGATTATTGTTTTTCAGAAAAAAAAGTCTGAAGAAATCAGTCCGGTCTAGTAAATTAGAAGTTCATAGGCAATTTTGGCTCTTGAACCAATAAGCCAAGTCATGGCAAGTCACATTGGTTGTACAACTAGGGACAAAGCAATCATACGTATTTAATTTTAAAAAGCCAATTAAATATGTGTGGCTTAGTTTAAGTTAGCATACATGAAGAAAATCATTAATAGAATGTTTGGATTAATGAGATGAGAACTGTGATTTAGTGGTTACTTTAGAGAAAGTTAAGACATTCAGGCTTCAAGAATTAATCAAATGAATTAATTATTTCATTTCAGCATCCAGTTTTTTGTGTGTGTTTATTTGGTTGTTTTGTTTTGTCTTTCACTTTTCCAAATTACTGAACTGAATTTATTATGTGCAGAAAGTTTTTGGTAGAAGATATTGGGCACTTAAAAATTGTTATTCACTTTAATAAAATAATGTCCCAAGTGTACTCACAAAGCAGGGTCAATTAGCTTTGAGAATATATATTTTCTAATTCTTTTTATTTAGCAGGTCTTTGCCTCACTTTGTGCTAATTCTTTAATTTGAGTAGGCTGCAGCGAGTAGAAATCAGAAGAGAAAATTTCAGCTCACTAGAATGAAACACTTTATGATAGAATAATAATAGCCCTTCGTTACTTATAGGCATTGGTATTAAGGTAAGACGTACCTTCTTGTTCTTTTGTTGGCTGTTTAGTCAACCCAATGACTTCATTTCTATGAGCTGAAAAGTTAGATCAAGGCTTCCTCAGAGCACATGACTTTATATTATTAGATTCTTATTGCTTTCTATCCTCCCCCACATCCCCACTATTATTTTTTTTTTATTTCAACAGTGATCCAGAATGTTACTCACAGGGCTTCAACTAAATCCCCAGATAAGAGTCCCATTGGAGGAACAATACTGGGTGAGTCTTGAACTCTATAACTAAATGAAGAAAGGCAAGTTATATTTTGACAATAGAGCCTTTATGGAATTTTGGGCTATGAGTAGATCTGTTAAACTGATGTTGGTTCATTTCTTCTCAACACTTAGGATCCTGGCTGTGTTTATTCCAGGCTAGGAGCCAAGTGATACTACCTTTGTTACAATATGTTAGAGATACAACTCTAGCTCATGCCTAGTGGGATGGCACCCATCCTAACTACCCCACAGGGTTGTTGTAGTTCTGAGGGGGTCTTTGTCATATTGAATTTCTCTTTTAAAAATTATTAATAATTGGCTTGCGAGAGGTAGCGGGATCGATGCCCGCATCCTCCACCAAAAATATATATATATATATATATATATATATATATATATATATATATATATATATATATATATATATATATTAATAATGGTGTTCTTTGTTCACCATGCACATGAAACAGCCATTTTACAATATTTATTTATTTATTTATTTATTTATTTATTTATTTATTTATTTATTTATTTGCAAGAGAGTGACAGAGACAGACAGAAAGGGGGATGAAAAGCATTGATTGCTTCTCATATGTGCCTTGACTGGGGGGCTCCAACTGAGCCAGTGATCCCTTGCTCAAACCAGCGACCTTGAGCTCAAACCAGTGACCTTGGGCTTCAAACCAGCAATGCGTGGGCTCAAGCCAACAACCATAGGGTCATGTCTATGATCTCACACTCATGCCTGCAACCTCAGGTTTCAAACCTGGGTCCTCAGCATCCCAGGTTGACACTCTATCTACTGTGCCAACACTGGTCAGGGAAGCCATTTTACAATTTTTGAGTCCATTGCTCAAAAGCCGGAGGATTTAGGTAGTATAAAAGATCTGCATATAAAAAATATTCTGTTTAAAAGTTTCTGTCATATTTTTCCAAATTTTTACAGTTTTGACTAAAATTGACTAAGCAAAATATGTACTAAACTTCATATTTACTAATATGATGCATTTTCTTTCTCTCATCTTTACTTCCATTTTCTTGCAGTCCACCTTGTTATTCCTGGTCTTAATGAAAGTACCGTAAAACTCCCTACATCCATAATGTTTGATATTTCAGATGCAATCAAGACGCAATTAGGTAAGCAGCAAAGTTCTGTGATTAAACTTTTCAGTGACTGAGTACTAATATTGATTTTCTTAAAAGATCAGGAATTTAGACAATGAGCTACTTGGGATCTCAAAGTAAAAGGGTCAGTTACATGTACTATTGATAGGAATATAAAATGGGATAGCTGCTATGGAAACAGCATGACCACTCCTGAAAAAATTAAAAATAGAATTACAACAGGATCCAGCAGTTCCACTTCTAGGTATATAACCAAAAGAGTTGAAAATAGTTCTCAAAAAGATATTTGTACACCCATAAGTACAGTAACATTATTCACAATAGCTAAAACCTGGAAGCAAATCAAGTGTTTGACAGATGAATGGATAAGCAAAATGTGGTTTATACATATAATGGGATATTATTCAGCCTTGAAAAGGAAGGAAATTTTTTTAATTATTTTTTTATTTATTTATTCATTTTAGAGGGGAGAGAGATAGAGAGAGAGAGAGAGAGAGAGAGAGAGAAGGGGGGAGGAGCAAGAAGCATCAACTCCCATATGTGCCTTGACCCGGCAAGCCCAAGGTTTTGAACCGCCGACCTCAGCATTCCAGGTTGGTGCTTGATCCACTGCGCCACCACAGGTCAGGCCAAAAGGAAGGAAATTTTTATGTATGCTACAATGTTGATGAACCTTGATGACATTACACTGAGCAAAATAAGCCAATTGCAAAAAGACAGATACTTATGAACGATGGTTGCTGGGGCTGAAAGGAAGAGAGGAGTGGGGAGTTGGTGTTTAATGGAACAGAGTTTCAGTTTCCTAAGATGCTAAGAGTTCTGGAGGTGGATGGTGGTGATGGTTGCACAAGATTATTGATAGATTTAATACTACTAAGCTTTACAGTTAAAAATGGTTAAGATCATAAACTTTATGTTATGGATATAATTTTACCACAATTTAAAAGTTGGGGGAAAAAAGTAAGGGGCAGAGAAATTGGAGTGTTGAAGGTACTAAATCATATACTATAGGGAAATAGTTATATTTATACAAAATATTAAAAATTTTACATTTATAAAAGAAGAGGAACATTTATCAAATTATTCAAAATGCACACATTCATATAATTTTCAAATAAAGTAAGTTATAAATTATACTTTGTATATGATACCATCAAGTGACCAACAGATAATTTTAATAATAACTTATATAAAGGTCAGGACTGTTAGCATTATTATTTAATTGAGATTGTTACTGCTTCCTACTTCTAGAAAGAAACTGCTCTGATTTCAGTGTTTAAAAAACATAAAACTTTGGGGTTAAAAATTCCAGCAAAACCTTTTAAAAGGAGCCCAAGGCATAACTGTGGCAGTCACTGGGCTAAGTTAGTTGCTATACTTCAGCATAAGTTTAGTTTGAATTCTCTCTGTAACAGAGGATCTCGAGCTTGATCAAGCATCACACAGTGTGACAGGGAAGGCACAGACTGCTGGGCCCACCTCCAGAGTTACTGAGTCAGGAGGCCGGGGGTGGGGCCTGAGAATCGGCATTTCTTGTGAGTAAGTGACGCTAATATTACTGGTCTGGGAACCATACTTTGAGAACCACCCCTCTAGAGTTTCTGGAGAATGTCTTGGGCTGTTGATAAATATAGAAGGAGGTGTGATATGATGAAAATTGAACATGACTCTAGGCTGCTTATCCTCAATGTGTTCATCAATCTCGATCACCTCCCTTCAATTCTACATTTTCTAGATAGTGTGCTAAAAGCCAGGAAGCTTTCAAATAAAACTCCCTCAGTGAACCTGTATTTGGAATCAGAGCTCAGAACTTCCGCACTGACCTGTCCTCTGTCTGGAGCCTACATCTTGCCTTGCCCTGCACCTAGGAAATACTTGTTTGGAAAGAGAGGAAGAAAGAGCCAGCCCATCTCTTACTGATTCTGTTCCTAAACTAGTCATCAAAACTACAAAACCTAAGATGTGTGAGAGACTGAAAATGATCAGACCACTGCTGTCAGTTTTGAATCCGATGGTATCCTATTCCCTAGTCCTTAGTCTTGGGTGATATTGCCCTTTTTTTTTTTTTTTTTTTTTTGCAAAGTTTCACATGCTACCTTAATACCAGTTCTTTAATTTAGAGAGTAAACAGTAGATATTTTTGTTTTGGTTTTAATTTTATTTTTCTGGGTACAATTCACTTCAGGATTAAATGTGATTTAGTAGAGAAAATTTAAGTGTGATTTTAGTAGAGAAAATTTTATTCAAATATTAATAGTAAGTATCTTTTTAAATTTGTATTTCTGGGGAAACACCTGTCAAATTTAACACTGGTAAGTTTTTTCACACATTGAAAAACTTGATAGCCAGTATATATGAAAATGCCCAGGAACTCCATCAAATGTACCATCTTTTTTTTTTTTTTTTTTTTGTATTTTTCTGAAGTTGGAAATGGGGACGCAGTCAGACAGACTCCCGCATGCGCCCGACCGGGATCCACCCGGCACACCCACCAGGGGGCGATGTTCTGCCCATCTGGGGCGTTGCTCTGTCACGACCAGAGCCACTCTAGCACCTGGGGCAGAGGCCACAGAGCCATCCTCAGCGCCCAGTCCAACTTTGCTCCAATGGAGCCCTGGCTGTGGGAGGGGAAGAGAGAGACAGAGAGGAAAGAGAGGGGGAGGGGTGGCGAAGCAGACGGGCGCTTCTCTTGTGTTCCCTGGCCGGGAATCGAACCCGGGACTCCTGAACGCCAGGCCGACGCTCTACCACTAAGCCAACCGGCCAGGGCCCAAATGTACCATCTTAACAGATTGTGTTTAAAAATTACATTTGAAATTTACTGTATTTTTTTAATGTGAATATATTTAGATTATCAAGGGAGAAATAAACTTTTTTGGGATTATTTATCCCCGCAATTTTTAAAAAGTCCTATTTTCTATGGAGTAAATCTTAAAAATAATATCTTCATTCTAGCAGGGTCCATCATGGGGCATCAAGAAATTACTTTTTTGTTCTAAGAACACATGATGTGAGTAATGAGAGACATAAACAAGAAAGCTAGTATTACATCCAATCTCCCAGGGATATACAAAGGGTTTGCCAAAGCCAAGACTTAGCTTGCCAAAAATGAAAGGAAACAACAGTGTTGAAAAAAAGGTACAGAAGAATCAGAGAGGAAAAGGAATTTCCAGGGTTTTAGGTCATTCGGATGGCATTGTGTTCAGCTAGTACCAAGGGCTGCACTTGTACATGGATAGTGCTCAGGGTCGATAGGAAACACAAAAAGCCTCCATTTCAATATTTCTCATGTACCAATGTCTCTGATCCTGAAATACAATATTTAGAAAAGCAATGTGCCTTTGTAAGAAATGGTGATGTCTAAAGAATACAATTCTCTTTCAGGAAGGTAGTTTACCTATCTTTCTTCTTTTTCAGCCTAATTTTAGGTTAAGGTTATTGCCAGCTAAAGGGTATGTTCAGAATATAAGAAGCTAA
Source organism: Saccopteryx leptura (assembly GCF_036850995.1). Taxonomy (NCBI): domain Eukaryota; kingdom Metazoa; phylum Chordata; class Mammalia; order Chiroptera; family Emballonuridae; genus Saccopteryx; species Saccopteryx leptura. The sequence goes on from NC_089510.1 coordinate 28,157,408, forward strand.
AGCAAAGCAGTTTAGAACATTGCATGAAAGTCTAGGATCTGGAAGTTAAAATAAATTAGTAAGTAAATAAATAAGTAAACAGTCCTAGTCAGCCAGACAACCACCAAGAACATAGTATGTTACACAGGAATGAGAGGATTAGCAAATGTGCCCTAAAGGATAAGAGGACACTGAACAAAGACCATTAAACAAGAACCTTGCAATCTTATATTTGAAAAATAAGAGTAAACATTTTCTTACGGTACATGCTGAAAATAACAGAACCAGAGCTTGCCTCATAAAAATTTGTAACATGAATGTTTTTTCCTGTGCTAACCATCACAATGATTCCAAACAAAAGCAGTGACTACAAAAAAGGCAGGGGGAAAAAAAAGGTTAATCAAATTTAGAAATTGTAGAAAGAATTTTCATTAACTTTTACTGGATCTGTGTTTATTATTATTCTAGAAATAGAGTCTCTTCCCTTACACCCTGCTAACTGAATTTGAACAATAGTATTAAACATTCCCATTGTGCACACATAATGTGTAACATCAAGTGCATGTGAGTTCAAAGCGCACACTTGGCAATTTGATATGATACGGCAAGTATGTAGCACTTGTGACACCTATTTCTAGCATTTTAAATCACTCCTGAAAATAATTAGCTCTGTTATGAATCTATTGAATGCTTCTATAATACAGGTTAAAAATTTATTGTCTTCTAGTAACATTGTGAAAGGGATAACTTTGTTACTGCCTTTGTCCATCACAAGGAAATATGTATTTTATGCCCATATCAACTGAAGAGAATAAAATGGTCTTTCCAACAGTGATATGAACTTCAAAAGGAGGTTACAAAGCATCCTCAAAGAACTTTGAGAGAACAGGTTATATCAATAGTTCTTAACAGGGAGCAATTTTGTCCCCCAGGAGATATTTGGCAATGTCTGGAGACATTTTTGGCTGCCACAACTATGAAAGTACTAGTGGAATCAGTTCGTAAAGGCAGGGGTGCTACTGAACATCCCACAGCAAAGGAAAGGCGCCCAACAAAAAATTATTCGGCCCTAAATTTCGATAGTGCCAAAGTTGAGAAATCCAAGAACAGCTTTTCGGACTTTAAAATATCCCATCTAATTATAATCAGTTCAAGGCGATATAATCAGGGTATCTCAAAGATGAATTAATTCTTTCATTAATTCAAAATTAATGAAATTAATTCAATCTGTTGGGCTGTGATTTTTTTCTTTATTCCAATGCCAACTTAGATCTTAAAAAAATTACTGAGTTAATAAGAAGTAATTCTGAAGACTGAATTAATTAATAAATTAATTCTTTCATTAATTCAAAATTCTTTCATTAATTTCAAAATAGCCACTGGACTGTTTCAAAATATTATAAGTAGGTCATTGATTTTGTGTCCAAAATAGCTGAATCCACTTAATCCTTGGTGCATTTTTAAAATGGGAAATATCTTAATCATTGGGAAACTCTGGTATTGAAATGTACTTTTTAAAAAAAGAATAACTAAATTTTAGAAGGAAGTTTCTTGAATAATTGTCTAAAGAGGAAAAAAAATGAAGGGATAGATCATTTTTATTCTTTACACTGAATACTCATGGTGACTTACTGTTGATATTTTTGCCACAAATATTTTCAAATAATTTAGTTTCTCATTTGTGTTATTTGTGCTTTTCTAAAATTTCAGTGTCATAACCTGTTGCATGTTTTACATGTGTAATAATGGAAATTTTCTATTCATTGATTTTTTTTCAAATTAGGAGTACTTAAATGTAAAATTCCATGGAGTATTTGCAATGTAATATGTGCCTTCCAGAAAGTATGTGAATCAGAGCAACTTAAGAGTTATCCAAGTATTGGGCTGTGATTTTTTTCTTCATTCTAGTGCCAACTTAGATCTTAAAAAAATTACTGAGAGTTAATAAAAAGAAATTCTGAACACTGTCATCTATTCATGGTAATTTGTGGTAGAAATGCATAATAAATTTGTTGACTGCCTATGAGAAAGAACAAGAGAATAATGGATTTCTAGAATTAGTGTGTTACTTGATTATGTTTTGAATAAATTATATTTAGACACTGTGTTATAAGGAAGTGAGGTAAATTGTTTGTTATTTGAATTTTTTTAGCTAAGAATGAAACCTTGGCCTTACCAGCTGAATCTAAAACACCAAAGGTAGAAAAAATCCCAGCACAGTCCATAACAGGTAATGAGATCCCCGTTTTGTTTACTTTGAAAGAATAAGTAATATTTTTTCAAATAGTAAGTGATTGACAAGCCTGTACTCTTTATTCAGTGAAGAGCCAGAAGGAAATTCATTTTTATTGCAAGCACAAATGATCAGTGATTCTATGTTTGAAAAAATAGCAGAAGCAAAATGAACTATTGAATCATATAACTGATATGTAAAATGCTAACTATATTTTTCACTCTGTGTGAAAGTTGTTACCTCAACATTCTGAAATATTTTTTTTGTGTGTGTGTATTTTTCTGAAGCCTGAAACGGGGAGAGACAGTCAGACAGAGTCCCGCATGCGCCCAATCGGGATCCACCCCAGCACGCCCACCAGGGGGCGATGCTCTGCCCACCAGGGGGTGGTGCTCTGCCCCTCCGGGGTGTCGCTCTGTTGCGACCAGAGCCGCTCTAGCGCCTGGGGCAGAGGCCAAGGAGCCATCCCCAGCGCCCGGGCCATCTTTGCTCCAATGGAGCCTTGGCTGCGGGAGGGGAAGAGAGAGACAGAGAGGAAGGAGAGGGAGAGGGGTGGAGAAACAGATGGGCGCTTCTCCTGTGTGCCCTGGCCGGGAATCAAACCCGGGACTTCTGCACGCCAGGCCGACGCTCTACCACTGAGCCAACCGGCCAGGGCCTGAAATATTTTTATACTAAAATGTAATATCTGGTTTTGTTGCTTTCTTTTTATGTGAGGACATGAGACCATTTTTTGTTTCTTCACTTTCACAGGTGATCAATTGAGCAAAATGCCAATATCCCTCACAAATGCATAGCTTGAGATTTATATTGTTTAGCAACAATATCTTTAAAGGATTAACAATCCTAATATAGACAGGGATAATCTAGTTCAGTAAAAACCCTTCAAAGAATAAACATAGTGCACATTTTCCCCACAGTTTATCAGCCATCACTAACAAACATTCAGCATTTTTTCTATGATTTAACTGCCCAAGTCCAGCCCTCTGGGGACACATTATTCTCTGAACTACAGAGTTTTTCCCACAGCAATAGCACCTCATCTAGGGATCAGTTAAACAAACATCTGGCAAGAATTTCTCCAAATTAACATTTAGCAAAGTAATTCCAAAATAAAGTAAAATTTTTAATTCATAAAATTTCTATAAATTGATATATTATTGATATTTATTTTGTACTAAACTCCTGGGCTCATAACTGGTCCGAAGAAGCTAAAGATTGGTGGGGAAGTATTATAACTTGCTTTCAAGAAACCAATTCAAGTAGGGATATTTTTGACAAAGCAAGAAGTACGTGTTTTTGCCTAAAGGAGAAAGATGGACCTTCCAACCCTCAACATCCTGGGAGTTAGAGCAGAGGTAGAAGCTATTCAAGATGCTGAAATAATCTATTTGGATAAAATTCCTAGGTAGTTTTCTGATTTCAATATAATTGTATGATACCAACAGAAACATAGGCATGACCCAGTGGATGGCTCCAACTTCCTTTCTGCCTCAAAGATTCTACCCAATTATACTTTCTTCACTTGGCATATATCTCATGGGAGACTCTACAGATTGCTTATTTCTTTGTTAAACCTTTTTCAGAATTTTCCACTTCAGAAACACTTACTCAAACACTATGACTTATTATTCAGTGTTACTGTGTTACCACAAGTCCTTACTCTGCAAAAATTATGGAATTGTCTAGCTCACAATTTATTCCAGATCTCAGTGGTCCTGGTTCTTATTTCTTAAAAGCTATTTAGCTGAGGTCATCTTTGCCTTTGAGCTAGCACTTGAAACTTATGGTTGATCATTTGGATCCTTATCATAATTTCAACCTTTACATGTTGACTGCAGTTTGAAAGAGAGAAATCATATAATATAATCATTCTAAATAAACCTTTTTTGCCCTGGATCTTTATTTTATTTGCCGATGAATTAATTTATTTAAGCAACATTTATCATGTGCTGGCTGACATTGTGCTAAGCCCTGAAAGGCAGACAAATTAGACGTTATGATTAAACTGATAAGTACTTTCATGGAGGTCAGTTCAGAGAGCATTTTGTAACACAAGGAAAGTGGACCGAACCAGAAAGGAAATGTTGGAAGCAATGTCAGATCAGGCACCTGGAGCAAGCAAGCAAGGGAATCCTTAACATGAGTAACTTGAGGAGTAATGAGCTGTGTGTCATTATTAATTCTAAAGGACAACGAATGTCTTATGGTCTTTGATTGTTTCATGATTTTATCTTAATTTGTAAAGTTGTCTTTTTTACTTTCCAGTGACTCCTGAATCAGTTCCAAGAACCACTAAGCCCACTGTGTCTAGTGCATTAGACATTTCAGAAACAACGCTGGGTAATTCCAAGAAGTTTCTTTCTAAAATAAACACAACCCTCCCAACATTCATAGAAAAGAAAAGTAACCCAATTATCTTAGCTTTCCCCCCCTCCCCCATATCTCTTTTCTCCTTACTGGCAGTAGTGAATCTTACTATCTCCTGGATCAGTTTCATTAAGGAGTTAACAACATGCCTTGATCCTGGTAAATGACGCTCTAGGCACCTCTAGCTGCACACCCTTTTCACCAGTTTTTTGGGGGGATATATAGAAAAACATAACGCCAGGCTTTTAACCCAGAAATCTTGGAGAGGTGGGGGAAACCTGTAAGTCTCGACTGTGTTTGTGCTTTCTGTTTTGATTGGCTGTTCCAAGTCATCTGTATACTAAATATGAGGAGAGTCCCCGAAAGTGTCATGCCTTCTGATGAGAATTTCGTGCCACGCATGTTAGCTGCTTCTTGGCCCAAGAGACTCTTACTTGCTTCACTCTCTTCTGAAGAAAAGGAGCAGCATGTGTTTTGTTCTGTCCCTGTGATGCTGATCATCCGTGCCACACCACAGCCTTTTGAAAGTGTCCCTTCAAATTCACACAGCTATATAAAACTTTTCCAGGGAAAGACAGCTGTGCCATGAAAGGCATCAGCTGCCTAGCGCACACTCTGAGCTTGCGTCACATGGTTGCGGTTAAGCCTCAACATCAAATCCTCATTCATACAGTTGCTAAATGAATTCTTCCTTATTGTAGTTCTCAGCGAAAGGATCCCAGACAGACTGCAAACTATTCTAACACCTAGGTTTGAATTACCACTGAGCACTATAGGTAAAAATTATTCAACACTGTAGCTTATTATTGCCTTGGGAACTTAATCATGGTTGAAAGAAGTTCTTAGGCTAATTTATTCAAATTCATCTCCTCACAGGAAAGAAAGGACACTTGGATTATAACAATAAGCTAACACCTAGTTTTTAAATGCTATAAAATCTGTATTTTATCATTTAGGGTCCTAAGGAGTCTGTCTCTCTATATAACAAATTCTTCCATTGTGTTTCTTTTTGGTAGTTATATTGTGATGTTATATTTGATTCTTTTCATTAAAAATTATTGTGCCACTAGATAAATTATTTTCTACATTTTCCTTAAATATCTTTCAGTCAATTGTTTCTCTTTACAGAGAGGATATATTTATATTTATGCAGACTGCTTCTTGAATTTTTCAAATTTCTCTGTGAGTGAAATATCAAAAGTTGTTGATGGGGGTGAACTGAAATATCAAGCCATGTAGTCACCAAAATCCTAATTTTAAAAGCTAGTAGATGAACATTTTCTAGTTCAGATTTGTTCGGTGCTTGGTTTGACTCTCAATGGAATATATCTAAAAGCACCATATATATAGCTGAGAAAATTAAGAAACGAATTTAACAGAAATGAAAAGAGCTCAAATTCCTTAAATATAGTGACAATTATAAAAAGAAAATAGGAAAAGAAACTTTATCATATTATCCAGTTTGAAACACAGGCTTAAGAAATACTAACAGTTCCTTACTTAACATGAATAATTTGCCTTTTTGTGTTTGTTTTTTGTTTTAGCCAAATCTTTTTCTCTGTTACTTACATTTTAAGTCATAACATTACTTATGTGTTTCTTTACAGTTCTGAAAAGACTTCCAGAATTTCCTCAGGCAAAAGCACGTTTCCCTTTTGAGAAACCTGGGGGCACCTTGGGTAACCACAGCACCTGAAATCTGGTGTTAAGATATGGGTGGCGATTGCTTCATTCTGGAGGATGCTTTTACTGGGACCTACCTCTGCAAACCTCAATGAACTGATAAATTCCATTAAGTTGGCCGAACAAGTGGTTGATCTGGTTAAAACAAACAAACAAAAAACCATTTGTTTGGTTGGATTTTTAAAATAAATTTAGTAATACTCATCAGTCGGTTAATTTCACATAGCTCATGAAGTTAATTTTCTATTCTCAAAAATGCTGAAAGAACAGCGTCAGACTTGGGTCTCCCTCTAATCATTAATCCAGTGCTCTCGGGATGGGTGCATATTGATGTATCCTTGATAGATGGCTTTAGATTGCATCAGTATGTGCTTTTCATTGCAGGATTCTGGTAGTCAACCAGATCAGCAACCTATTTCCTTTCTTTGTCCTCCCCCCAAAGTCTTCAGCCAATTCCATTTCTTTTTGCTGTAGCTTCACGTGAAAAGCCATGGACTGTACCTCTAGCTAAACCATCTGAAGATTCCAAAGTTCTACTGCCTCAAACTGGTAATTGCATTATTTTTTAAAAATAGATTGGAACAACAGTATTTAATAACTTCTCATTTTTTCTTAGGTTCCTTTGTTGATTAGCAATATACTAATATTGTAGTTAATGATAAAGCTGTAATTTATTCTTGATACTTAAATGAATCTCATCTTTTTCTCAGTAAAAAGCAAAATGTTTTTGCATTTGTTTTAAAGATCTGTATTTTAACATCTGGACATCTAATTAGAACTTTGGCTTGATTTTCTAGAGATCTCTTTACTATCAGGAGAGCAGTAACAAAAATAAGAACCATGGGTCTGACTTAACAGTATGAATTTAATGTTTACCTTGCAGATAGACATTTGCTTCTTTTTCAGCCATGAACTTTTTTTGAGTAGCAATTATTGCTATTTATTGAACCCCTTTTATGTGCCATCCATGGTACTAGGTACCTGGGAGAAGCTGAAGGATTTGGAGCCCAAGGACCAGTGATGAGCCATTGCATCCAGTGTCCAACTTTAAAAAAGCTTCCCAGCCCCTATGGGCCCTCAAGTCAGCCTTGATTTCCTCACTAAAGAGCAACTAAGCCTGCAGGTGGAAATCAGCAAAGCTAGCTGAGTGGGGGCAGATAGGTGACTCTCATTGCCCCTCATACCATACCTTATATTCATGAACAATGAACATTTGCGATCCTACTATGTGCAAGATATTATTACTAAGTCCTAAAATCTGTAAGCCTATTGTGATATAGAGGGAAGACTACAGGTCTTGGTATTAATAATAGATTTTGGTTCCAATTCTGGTTTTTCCCTCTAACCATATAGTTCAGCTATTTTTCTCTACTTTTCTGGGTCTTAGTTTGCTCTTTTGTAGTGGTAGCAATTGGATTATTTTTTTTCTCTTGAGAATTCTTTTGTGTTACACCGCTAACACTGATTAAGGGAGATAGCTTTTCTTTTCTAAAGATAGATTTTTCTCAAATAAAAGTTTTCTCCTGTGTATCTTTTCTTTGATAACTAGAAGTCAACTAAAGAAGATATCAGCATTTGAGAATTATAAGAAAACCTCAAAAACCACTTATGTGATTATTTTGATGATTTTTATTTTACTTGTTTGTATTTTAAATTTTTGTGTACCATCTAGATATGAGTTTTTTGAAACACATATAATATAGTATATAATGTAGTTAGAAGTTCAGGTAATAAAGTTGTATAACCAACATTTTGTGGAATTCTCCAGTAAGGAGTCCAATACAAGACAGGTTTGAGAAAGGATAAGAATGAGCCTTCAGATACATAGTTCTTAGTCAAATTATTTTTTTCTCTGATATGTGTAATGGGCTCAGATCTCAACAAAAGATACAAGGATGTATCAAATAAAGTAAGGATGTCTGTCATTAGGATCTTCCCTAGTTTTCTCTAGTGAGAAAACACTTGAAGATTGACTATAGTTGTCAGCCAATCCAGAGAAGTCTCAAATTATATCTTTGTAAGCCATAGTTCCCCTAGTCACTGGTCCAGAAACTTTAGTGCAGGGGTCGGGAACCTATGGCTCGTGAGCCAGATGTGGCTCTTTTGATGGCTGCATCTGGCTCACAGACAAATCTTTAATAAAAATAATAATAACGTTAAAAATATAAAACACTCTCATGTATTACAATCCATTCATTTCCTACCGCTCATGTTCATGGTTGTGGGTGGCTGGAGCCAATCACAGCTGTCCTCTGGGACAACACCAAATTTTTATTGGATAATGTGTAACGTACACTGGTCGTTATATGGCTCTCATGGAATTACATTTTAAAATATGTGGCATTCATGGCTCTCTCTCAGCCAAAAAGGTTCCTGATCCCTGCTTTAGTGCAATTACTTCATGTAGGAACAAAAATACTTTCAGCAATTCAGGTCACCTGAGTACAAAATCTGAGCTGTGAGTAGAGTTTCACACTGAGCCTCTAGTCCTATTAGCTGTCACACAGGCACAGTTGCACTGTGACTAAGGAACAACTGTCCCGGGGCACGTGTGAGGATTTGTCTGCTGCACTATAGCAGGCTTGGCCTGACTCCCATGTCCTTCCTGAACATCACATCTCCCAAACTAAATACCGTAAAGGTTCAGTGGACTAGATTAATTCTGAGGTCCCTTGTATCTCTTAGCTGTTGAGTTTTAACATAGAGGACACCAGGGTCCCTGAAAGTTTTCCTTGATCATCCTCTAGTGTTCTGCTATCTATGATTATTCGGGAACAAACTGACCAAAGTCTTAAGGAAACCACGTGACGTTTCACCATGCATCCGCGTCCTGTGCTTCTGGAGTACTGTATGTGGTGGCGCCACAAAGCACGGTGTCGCTCACGTACAGTGCTACTTCCGGCGATGCCAGACGCACATGTCACGGTTCCAGAAGCATGTCATATCACTTGTTATGGCTAGCAGTGACAAATATGGAACCAGACATTGACCATCTCATTAGCCAAAAGCAGGCCCATAGTTCCCATTGAAATACTGGTCAGTTTGTTGATTTAAATTTACTTGTTCTTTATTTTAAATATTGTATTTGTTCCTGTTTTGTTTTTTTACTTTAAAATAAGATATGTGCAGTGTGCATAGGGATTTCTTCATAGTTTTTTTTTTATAGTCTGGCCCTCCAATGGTCTGAGGGACAGTGAACTGGCCCCCTGTGTAAAAAGTTTGGGGACCCCTGGCTTAGAGCATGAGTTATATATAGAGCCCAAATTATACCAAACATTGAGAATGGAGAGAATATGTTGGGAAGTAAAGGTTGTAGAGTTAAAGAGAGACAAAGATAGATGAGATTAGAAATTCTATTAAAGGCAGAGTTCTTTTTGCCTTTAGTTTCAACAAAGGAATATTCTGACTTTTCCCTTTTGGACTGTAAATAGTGGTTAATATGGCAGGAAGCAGTTTTATTATTTAGTTACCTCACTACTGCCAGGGCAACTTTATGCTGCCAGGAAACTCCAACCTTCTTTGGATGAAGTGTTGTGATTGTCATAGGCTATAACAGTTCAGTAGGTAATGATGGCAGGCATTAGCCCCAGAACTTCCTAGCTTGCCCTTACATTTAATTTGTATATCTCCACTACTTAATATGATCCTTGGATCAGCAGCTTTGGGATCACTGAGGAGTTAGTTTTTTAAAAGGCAAAATTTGTCCTCTGCTCCAGCTCTATTGAGTCAAAATCTGCCTTTTAACAAGATCTCCAGGTAATTTGTATGAACATTATAGTTTGAGAAGTACTAGTATCTTATCATTGCAGTCTGTAATATTTTACATGGTGCACATAAGGGTCATCAAATGTGGTAAATTATAGAACAAGAGGACTCAAATCAATATAAGATTGGTTTCTCAAAGTGGTTGATTGATTTCTCTTGTTTTTCCTAATGTGCACAATGCCTACATTGAAATCTTGTATAAGAATTGCATGGCATCTTCCTAACATGTTAAATTTCAAATTATCATATGCATGATTTGTGATTTTAAAGAGGTGATACAGTATTGCCATTCTTTTATTGATTTTTACCCTTTCTTATTTTTTGTGATTGATTTTGTGTGTATTTTATACAAGTACTACTTATCTATTACCTATTTAGTTTCAATGTGTATGATTATTTATTTTATTTTCCAATTACTCACATGGCTTTCAAATGCAATCATTTTGAAAATTAAGGAGAGAAATAGGTATAGATAGTACTTGAATTCTGGTCCATAAAACCATCGATCCCACTTTTAGTTGTTCTATCCTTTGAAGAAATGATAAAGTTTAGCTGGTATTAATGACTAGCAAAATTAACATGCTTTGTTTTCTCTGTTGGGATACAATGCATCTATATTTACCCTGTCAACAAACTTCAACCAAAGACCACCAGGAACATAACTATATATGAACAAAGTTAAGTTTATTTACTCATTGCAACAATGGAAAATACATGCCATGAGAAACTGTGGGAACTTTTAGTAAGATGAAGGACTTATTGTAGGATTTGGTCTTTTGTTAGGTGATTCTGGGGAGGGTCCAAAGAAATGAAGCTTTGTTCTGGATACGATGCTGTCAGAAAGTAAAATAATTCTGTGATTGAACATCTTAATAATTTTTAACAAGAAGACAAGAAGAACAGAGTGAAGCTAAAGTTGTGATTGCTTAAAGAAGCAGCAGTTAGTTAGATTAATCAGATGCTGGTGACAGTCATTTTTACATTCATTTGTTTTGTTCCACACAATTACGGAGTGCTCTTGTTTTTGTCTCAATCCATCTTAGTCACCATGTGGTTTTGTCTGATGTTGGTGTCTTTCACATTGTTTGTTCAGCGGTAGAACACCAAGCCTAGCTGACCATCATTGGATGCCAGAGGCTGCTGTTCTCGTTATCAACCATTAAACGTGATTTATCAATACCATTTGTAAAATTCATTTTGCTTCAGCATTTACTTGATTTGTTTTCCACATTTCCTTCATATTCTGTGTCAAATCACCAGAATGAATGCTCTCCAAAGGATTTCTGTATTACTTTTGGATATAAAATGCTGTGTGGAAATTCTAACTTGCTTGCTGAATATTGAAATCCCTGGGTCATTTCAATAGTTTATGACAAGAATGGCACAAGGTATTTGGAATTTGGAATATTTCAGGAAATCTGAGAAGTGCAGTCATCAAACATATCCTTTCCCATTTTCAGCCTATTTGTCCTTATCTTGCATAACTGCTACATTTTCAAATCTCATTTGAATTGTATTTTACTATATTTAACTTTCTCTAAAGTACAATTAAGTAGGACTGATTGATTTTGATTCTCTTGGCAAGTGCAATTCTCCTTAAAGTATAGGAAAAAATTTACAAAAATCTGCCCTATAATTACATGCCAGAATGCCAACTTATTTATACAGTCTGTTTTAAAAGAAAGTTGGCCACATTTTAGAAATACTTCAGTGCTTATGACAAGCACTCAGAAAAGTCAGTCTCTCTGATGATAAGTAGAATTGGTCTTATGTTCTGTTGGAAGGTGGCCAGTTGACTATTATTTCTGTGTTATTATAGAATGAGTTCCAGAAAAACTCTCAGTACCTTCTACCCTACCCCCACCCTTATGAATTGTGCACTGCATGTATGTGCATATCCTTGTCAGATTACTTCTTCCCTGGAATAATATAATTTTGTATATACATAACAATTTTCTATTAAGATATTCAAAGAGTTATAGTTATACCATCATACTGATCTTTCAGAAGTCCCTGGAAACAAAATAAAATTATCATTTTCTCTTAAAAAGACATGTGGGAGACTTGCCTTTGAATAAGTAGAGGAGCAATAATGAGATCCTCGTTCATTTCTTTCATTTCTCCAACAAACCACTTCATATTAAAAGTGAAATGATGTCAAATAGTTTGCTTTGATATTTTCACAAAATAGTGCAATAGAGTAAGTCAGATGTCTTTATTAGAGCCAGGTGCCTTCTAGATTTTTAAGAAAGAGCAAGTGAACTATAAGAAAAGCTGGCCATTCCTTGAAGTTAGTTCACATTGTGAATGTGTTCACTAATCAGTGAGCTACAGGATGAGACAGAGCTCAACTATTGCCCCAGATCTATCCCCCAACATACTGGGAACCTGACCTGCAGTTTCCATCCCAGAACCCCTGAAGAAGGGGAGGGACTTAGGAAGCCCTACTGTGTCGTGTACCATCAATAAAGTTCACTGTACCCCCCCCAAAAAAAATCAGCTCAACTATTTGCTATTTATGTGGCTCTAGACAATTGATTTAACCTCTTTGATCCTCAGTTTTCCGATCTATTAATTATACATTTTTTTTCATTGGGTTGTTATATCTTAGAAATAATGTATAATTAATATAATTCACAGTACATAGGGGGTTCCCTGTTATGACTTTCTTAATACAGTGAATTCTTGCATTAGATGCATTCTCTTCTTACCCTTCAAAATTTCTTGAATTGCTAACCCTTTGAGTAGTGGGTTTTTTTCATCTTGCTGACTCCTGGGAGTGAGATTTTTTTTCAAAAAATGTAATTAGTTCCAGTTACAGTTTTATTATCTTAAAATTATGTTTGTCTGATAACCAATTTATAGAAACAAGAACATACATTTGCCTTTTTGTAATGTTGCCTTACACATTTTTAAAATAAATTTTTTTAATTTATTTTAAATAAAAAATGGATGTTCAGGAGGCACGAAGATGTACATGAACATTTGTACTACTCAAAGGGTTATTAATAATAATAGCAACTATAAATTTTCTAATTAATATAAAGAAAGAAAAGAAGGGAGAGAGAAGAAAAAAGACTCCAGCTTGTACAGGATGGGGCAATAGGAGGTTTACAGTTGTTCATATGGTAAGATATAATAGTAAATAATAACACAAGAATAAAGTTTGTATGTCACATGCTCACAACTGTTAACACAGTGATGCCCCACCCTGTACGCATATGAGCATACCAAGTGATTCTTGGATCTTCATTTTACCTGTATAAAATTTCTTAAGGAGAGTGGAAATGACAGGTACTGTGTTATTTGAAGAAGCCTTGCGCCCCCATGGGAATGGCGTGATGTTCTGCTAACACCATGGCATGGATGTTGTATCACTTGGGCTTTCTGTTCAGTTAGAGTGTCAGCCTGTATCAGTCTGTAAACTTGGCTCAGGCTCTGCCTAGGCTCAGGAAGTAAAATGATGCGATGCCCAACTTTGTGTTTTCTGTAGATAGCTGAGTTGGAAGAAGCAGTGTAGCTGCCATGTATTTATCAGCCCCCAGATGGGGTGTATGCATGATTTTTAGAACCCGTGTATGGTTTAAGAGAGCAGATGAAAATCAACTTTCTGTTTCTGGCTTGATAATACCATCAGTGTTAAGCCTCCTTAATTTACTTGATCATCCCCTTAAAAGACCATCATTTAGTACCAGGAGTGATTTAAAGCACAAATAAAATAAAGAAAATGCTTTTTTTGTGTGTATATAACCCAGGATGATTCTGTGTGTTTATTTTCTTCTTCCGAAAATTCTCCTGCCTGTTCCTCGCCTAGGTGTTCAGACAGACCGATTTTCCCCTCCAGTTGTGCTATTACTTAGTACAGGGGTCCCCAAACTTTTTACACAGGGGGTCAGTTCACTGTCACTCAGACCGTTGGAGGGCCAGACTATAAAAAAAACTATGAACAAATCCCTTTGCACACTGCACATATCTTATTTTAAAGTAAAAAAACAAAACGGGAACAAATACAATATTTAAAATAAAGAACAAGTACATTTAAATCAACAAACTGACCAGTATTTTAATGGGAACTATGAGCCTGCTTTTAGTTAATGAGATGGTCAATGTGCTCCTCTCACTGACCACCAATGAAAGAGGTGCCCCTTCCAGAAGTGTGGCAGGGGTCCGGATAAATGGCCTCCGGGGGCCGCATGCGGCCCGCGGGCCATAGTTTGGGAACCCCTGACTTAGTATAACTATGACGACAACGTCTTCTGGCAAGGTTGTTTCCCCTTGAACAATAAATGGTTATCTTTAGAGACTTCCTTCGACAGGCAGAACTGAGGAAGGTAGACCGCAGTCTTCTCATCAGAATCCATTAAAGAGAGCTACCTTAAGAGTTTATCACTAATTATTTTCAGTGTTTAATTCTTTCAGTATTTTGTAGAACTTTAGCAAATTGTTATATGCCCTTAAGCTCTATCAATTATTTAAGGACTTGAAAGCTGAACTGATCAGTGTGTCCGAGGAGCCCAATCTTGGTTGGAAAGTTTTGGCCCAGGTGGTTTGCTGAGAGTGGTTGAAAAGAGGTTGAACTGTATATTTGGACCTTATTGCCTGCTTGTGAGGTGTTGATTAGCATAGATCTGGCCCACCCAACTGGATTAAACCCTTAGAGAGGAGAAAAAGTAAGAATGAGTAGTGGCGTTGATGCTTCAAGAGCAGAAAAATAGAATTCAAGTGAAGCAGATGGTTTAGAGATTTACTTTGGCCTCTTAAAGATTTAGAACCTCAGCTTTTGATTTTACTTCATAAGCGTTTTTTTCCCTTTTGCGGACAAGATTTTCACAAATTTCCAGAAAGGTATTTTATTTTCCCATGAACTGAAGAGAGTATTGTTTATTTATTTAAATGGTAGTGAGAGCTCTGTGGTGCTTATAAATGCTTTTCTCATGTAGCTATTTGTTGATAGTACTAGTATATCTTTTTTCATTGTCTCTTCATATATGTCTTTAAAATTCTATTTCTAGGGCAGAGTGTGGCCACGCGAGCATATGGCACATAATTGTGTAGTAGAGAAAGAGATTTTTAGGCACATGGATGTGTATCACAGAATAATTAAAGGACCTGTTCATTTATTCTCATTTGTCTTTAGTAAGAGCATAAGCTACCCAGCTGTCAAACTCATTGTTATGTGTTCATTGTAATGGGCATCATGGTGATTAATTCTGCTTAGTCTCTGCTCCATACCAGGCTTGAAGGTAAACCAGCTTGGAGTGCATAACGAGCATGGCAGTCACAATTTCTGTCTTAATGAGGTCTTTCATCTAAGAGTTTATGTTTAAAAATGAAATTCTTGTACATAGTTATTAATATTTATGGCATTTGAATAAAATAAATGGATACATTCTTGATCATTGTAAATATTTTGTCTGTGTGCCATCATATATTTCCAGACAAGATCAGAGCATTTTTAATATGAAATTTACATCTAATCAGGTTTGGGGTTGTTGTTTTTTTTAAGTAAAGTAAAATGTACAAACGACCAAACACAATTTAGCAATGTGGTTTTAGAAAGTTATGAGCTAATAGTAGTGTGACTTATTTCATATTATAATTTTTATCTGAAAAATATAAAAGTAAAATTTAGTTATCATGAATACATCATTACTGGTTTTTGAAAGAAACTAATATTGCATATTATAACCTTTGAATTGAACCACCTATTTAACTCACATTAGATTTCTCCTATAACTTTTGGTCTCATTTATGTTCAGTGAATGCAAGGGGAGAGAGAGTGCTTGATGTTAAATTGCTGGAGCATTTCATTCACTAAAGTAAACATTGGTGACAAGATATTTACCTATAAGCAGTAATGCATGATCACAATAAAGTGTCTAAAAGATAGAAGGGTTCTCCCCTAATTCTTAGCTATGTATCAATTTTATAGCCTTTTAAAAATCATAGGTGCTTAACCATTTCATGTATTTCCTCGGATATAGGAGTACATATGCAAGAGTTTTGTAAAAAAAATCAAAAGCTGTTGATTTTTAGAGAGATTCGTTTTGACGCCATCCTCTCTTATGACATCTATTACTTCAGAGTCAAAAAGTTCTTGTTTAACCCCTGAATGGAGTGAGGTGGTAATGTGTTTCTCAGGGCTGCCAAACAACAAAGTGGTGTTTGCATCCTTTTAACACTCTTGTTCTCGACTACTCTACTCTCAGAAACTCCAGAAATAGAAATATCAAGGACCAAGTCTACTGGCAAACGTGTGATTTTCATTTTAAGCATATTTGAGAAAATGTTTAGAGGTAAAAGATTCCTGACAGTTGAGAACTTTCCCAGACATGAGCCACACTTGCTCAGGAATGGTGACAAGAAGGCTAGAGTGCCTTCTGAGAATAACCTGAGGGAAGATTGCGGCCAGCCTTGGAAACTCCAGAGTAGAAGGAAATTGCAAACATGGAAAAGAAATAGAAAGAGGGCAAACAAATATCATCTTGTGGGACAAATATTACAGAATATAAGGAAGGTAGTCCAGTGTCACTAAATGAAAGGAAAATGTGGGACTTAAGATAATATAAAGACAATTGTGGCATTTTTCAGAAGTAACAATATAAATAAGTCAAACCATTAATTCATAAATTCTTTCCTAATATAAGAGAGTGAAATAAGAGTTGATCAAGTTTTCCTAATTTATTTAGTAGTAGGTATAGCTGACTTTGACGATTCCATGAAATAAGTTAGCAACTGCCAGCATTCCTGTCCATTAAAAGATAATCTTTGTTCTCTGACCTTTAACTTGTAGCTAGGCTAAAGAAAACTTTACATTACAATGCAATGGATTGAGTCTCAGGAAGTTTGAACGTTTTAACTCAAAATATTCTGTTTTGTGAAGATTTTTTGCAAAGTTGTAAATTCACCTTTACAATTGAAATGCACGTATTTCCTGCCTCTTCAATATGTGACACACTGTAAACTGTCTTATCTGCATATTAAAGTGTGTCACAGGGTCTGATATTATCTTTCTTACAGCTCCACTAACAGTGGTTCAAATCATTACTCTATCACTGAATTACAAGTAAATCTGATGAAATTTTTCTGTGAGTGCCCCCCACCTTTCTAGTTTATTTCTGTACCGCCATTTTGAACGGACAAAGAAAGTAACATCTACCTCACAATGGCTGAAGCTTCTGTATACTTGTTATTATCATAGTGACAGCTTCTTGGTGCAGAGAGAGAACACTTTTATTTTGGTACTGTTTTTGCTTGCAGATTCAACTCTTATGTGAACATGAAAACGCGCTTTGTTTGTAAACATAAAAATAATCCTTGTTTTAAAACCAGCCCTTCTTTTTTTTTAAGATCATATTGTTTTCTTTATTTCATGTAGAATATACATGTTATCTTTAAATCCACATAGGTCATAGGAAGGCTTAGGGTTTAATGGAGGAATCTAGAAAGAAGGCCACCTATTGGCCTTAGCTCTGCCATTTCTGGCCCTGTGAATGCAGTGAAAAATATGCTGAACTTGACAATCCCCATGTGTGACCACTGGCAAATGTCTTCACTGTGGTGAATCTCAACTGCGTTACCGAGGAAATGGAGATAATAGCTCTTTATCTATAAGGTGGGGATAGAGTCTACCTCACCCATTTCTCAGGCATGTTAAAGGGCTTAAGTAAGTTTATATACGAGACAGTGCTATGCAAACTGTAAAGTGCTGTCTAGATGTTAAGATAGCATGATGATAACTTTTACTAAGTAGAAAGACTAAGCACTAGACTTTGTGCAAAAAGCCTCAATGTGATTGCTGTTTCCTTCTTTGGAAATCTCTCCCATCTGACTTCATTTATGTTTATATTCTTAGAAGCTTTAGATTTAGAGCTGACACCACGTTACTGTAAATATAGCGCTATGCTCACATCACCCTAGAGGCCAGTGTTGGGGCTTGCTGTATAAAGATCTTCAGTTCAGGGGAAGAGGGACTAGAGGCAAGTTTTAGTAGTTGCTTACATTTTGGTGACAAGACCAGTATTAAAATATGTCATGATATCTTTCAATCAAAATTAATATCTTCTCTTTTGTTTTACCTTTACTTTTAAAGCAACTTATGATGTTTTCTCAAGCCCTACAACTTCAGATGAACCTGAAATATCAGAACCCCACACAGGTATACCCAACCTCTTACTTCTTGCCTTGGATTTCAGGTGTTCTGACAACTGCACCTACTTCTCTCTTTAATTTTTGATGAATGAAAAATTGTGCTATCCAGAGCTTTGCAGGAAAAGAAATAGAATCCCAGGAAGTTTTCTCTAGAGCAGTAGTTTTCCAGTGGGGGTGCTTTTGCTCTCTTTCACTCCCAGGAGCATTTGGAATTGTCTAGAGACATTTTCGATTGTCACAGCTGGAGGAGGTACTACCAACACATCCAGTGAGTAGAGGCCAGGGATGTTGCTAAACCCCTACAATACAAAGAATAGGCCCCAACAACAAAGGACCCTCCAGCCCTAAATGTCAATAGTGCTGAGATGAGAAATCCTGCTAGAGAGCAATAATGTCATTCATTTGTCTGTAGAAGTTCAGTTGGATCTAATTTTTGTCATTCATTTACTGATACAGTTAGAGTAAGTTTAACTTAGTCCAATAGTTTCTTTTAGCAAGTGTTTATTAAGCACCTACTAAACTAGGTATTGCAGAAGATTGTCTCTGCCAGACATGCATATATGGCTAATACTTTTTGTATGTATAGTCTTGTTTTAATATTATTTGTGTCATGATAAATAAAAGTGAATAATTTTAAACAGCAGAAAATAAAAAAAAATGAAACAGAATGCTAAAGGTGGTTTCAATTACTAGTTAGGAGACAGAGAAGCCAGAAAAAGCAGTTGAAAATAAGTTGAATATGTGAGGCACTATTTTATCAACGTTTTCTAATGTTTAAAGGATATATGTTTTTTAAAATGAGCTTATCTTCAAATTCTAATGAATCATTCATTTAAAAATGTTGGTCAGAAATATTTCAAGTGTTCTTGATATTTTTTTCCTATATGAGGCATAATTTATTACTCATGAATTTGTATATTTTATTCCTGGGGCCTTCTACTGCTTTTATAAATGTTGACATTTATTCCAACAGCAACAAGTGATCCATTTCTGGATTCTGTCCCACCTAAAACTTCTAGAACTCTTGAACAGCCAAGGGCAACACTGGGTAATGTTTTTAACAGAAAAATTATTCTTTGTTTTCCATCAAAAGAAAATCCATCTGAATGCCTTTCTTCTGAGTGACCATTTCTTTCCATCACATCTAATCATTTATTTCTTTTCTATTTCTGAATATATATTTTTTCCTATAATGCAGGCATCTTATGTTCCATTTTGGTCTATTTTTTTTTCTTCGTACTGTAATAGATGATATTTTTTCCATCCTTAAAAGAATGAAAAGCTTTGAAAACTGCATGAACATTTCGTCATGCCATCTCCTGTGTCTGTGGCCTGTGTCACCTCTCTTCCACGCCTGAGTCTGTCTGGAGTCAGCTACTGAACAGTTATCCCTCTGACCTTTCCCCTTCTCTACATTATTATTTCACCCATCAGCTTTCAAGACTACATGCATTTTTTCATTCTTAATCATGTACCTGTAGCATGTGCTTTGTAACACCATCTAAAAGCATGTTAAAACTCTTTAAAAATACCTCATTTTAACTGGAATTACTTTGTGGGGTGGGGTGTTTGTGTTTTCAGCTCCAAGAGAGACACCATTTGTTCCTCAAAAACTGGAAATCATTCCCAGTCCTGAAATACTGCCTACAACGCCTGGTAACTAATGACACGTGTATAGTTGATTGCTTTGAAAGAACAGATAAGGTGACAAAAAAGAATCAATCATGTTTCCTTTTTCAGAGTTCTTTCAGCACTAAACATTTCCCTTCATTCTATACCATAAAATTGTCTACAGAGTGTGAAGTATTTTTGTTTTTGCTATAATTCTTTCAAATTTGCCAACCAGAAAATAACAGAATTATAGATATTTACTTTTAAATATATTCTCTTCTAATTAGCACATTCAGGTACCACTAGATCAGGGTATTTTTCTCAAAGTAGTCTGAGTATGAAGAGCCCCAGGCTCTGCAGTCTTGGACATGGTGAAGAAAAATGGGTAAAAGAAGGATAACACAACCTACATTTTATAATAGAAAGTTATTGGAATAATGAAGTTCATTAACTCTTGGTGAGGCTTAGTAAAGGGCTACAAAATTAAGTTTTTAAATTGCCATTCTCTAAATACCAAATATTTTCTTTGTGTTTCTCCCCTGCTGTTTGGTAATTCATTTTTAAGTTCTTAATTGTACCATGTGTTTTTAAATCCTTCAAAGGTGTTCACTTTGCAGTACATTTAATTGAACAATGTACCTTCCTTTCTCATGTAGAAATTTAATTCCTTTGGTCCAGTCAACACTTTTATTGAGCACCTGCTATGAATAAAGCACACTGCTGGGCATTCTAGAGAGACAAAGTAGCATAAAGCAGTTCTTGCACTCAAGAAGTTTACAGGTTTACACTTACAATCTGAGCAGCGTTGTTTATGAAAGGTATTTTAAATCTTCTTTCAGCTCCCCTGCAAACTACATCTGTCCTTCCTACACCTAAACGACGCATCAGACCCAAACCACCGAGAACCAAACCTGGTAAATAAATGTCTGTTTGACCTTTCAGGATATTTGATTCCTAACAAAGAACATCAATCCCCTTGCCATAAAAAATAAGTGATATGATTCTATAGGTTAAAGTTTCTTTACAAAATTTGAAGGTAACTGAAGATGAGTAATTTATAATGCAACATAACAAGAATCAATCATTTCTAATACACTTTGATTAAAAATTATGTAAGTGATGTTCTTGCTTCTGAACTTTAGTATGAACCGATAAAGAAGCCTTGTTATCACAATATGGTAGAGTATGATAGATAGTGTAATTCTTTTTCTTGGCATGCCATCTATATTTGAGTACTTATTAGGCTGACAGGTCTTGTTTTTCTGGAGCCTATGCTTTCAGTTTTTCCCTAAGGCAAAGGCTGAGATAGAAAGGCCATAAATCCAGCTTCCTAATTGCTTCTCATCTTTTAAAAGATGATATATCATAAAAGGTGAGAGAGCAACCGAAGATGATTTCATTCACTTGTAAGACTATCATTGTCATGCAGAAAGTCAGAAAAACTAAGAGGAGTTGAGGATGTAAGTCTCAAAATATGTGTAGGACTGGGAAGATGGAAAAGGAGGGGAACGATATTTTAAGGCACAGGGTTTGGGTGGTAGAGGCCCTTTATCACTTGGAGGTGATTGTCTTCATTGTCACATGATACACAAAAAGCTGGTTCCATTGTAACATAAATACAGGGTGTTTTTTTTTTTATCGTCTGTACTATTATGACTGAGTTTGAAAATTCTTTTCCAAAACTTTTACTCACTACATACTTTCTAAACACTGACTACTAAATATGGCAGGATTTTAAAAAGGTCATTCAGTTCTTCCTTAGAGGATATCTTTTTATTGTCTCTAAGATATCTTAATATCTCTTTTCCTTTCCATTACCAGAAAGAACCAAAAGTACTGGAACAACTACACCTAAAATTTCTAAAAGCCCTGAATTTCCATGGACTACACCGGGTAATGGCATGTCCTTAGTAGATATTACTTCATTTCACCGTAAAAAAAACCCTAGCTTTTAAGTAATGTCTCAATCAGTATTATAATTGGCTCATTTCAACAGTACTGAATATCTCATGTAGTATATCTACTCTGTGACTTTCATGGTTTTATACACAGGCCCTGTAATTAGTGGATCTGAACTAAGCATTATTCCTATGTCTTGGAAAGCAGTTAAACGACTTCCTCTTTCTCATCTGCTACCTAATTATTGTATTTAAAGATAGGTCTTATACATAGTTCTCTTTTTATTTTTATTTTTTGTATAAGCCCCTCAAGTTCAACTTCAGACTATATTTGAAAAATTGACTATTATGGTATTAGTAGAATTTCCTTATGATGTAGATCATAGCAGTATACCTATTAATGAATATTAATTTTAAAACATGTCTTTTTGTTTGAAGCTTAAAGACGTACATGTAGCAGAGAAATGGGAAATAAGGGAGCAAAATGGTTACACTGATTTTTTTAAGTATGAATTAAGTTCACTGTCTTTGCGTAGTTATTATGACGATTCAGTGGCAATGCTATTTCTGTTAGCTCCAATAGACTCTAGAAATATTTTTCAAACCAGATAAAAATTTACCACTGTATTTCCATTCAATGCTGCTCTGTGAAATATTATTTTAATGGGACTTTTTAAAAATCTCCCAAAACCATTTTATAGGTTTTCCTTGTGTGGTTTTAGACACTGAATTGCCTAAATATTGATTTGTTGATTATTTTTGTTTCTTTATTTTTCCAGCTCCCAGTAAAACACAATTTATTTCTTTGAAACCTAAAATCCCTCTCAGCCCAGAAGTAGCACACATCAAACCTGGTAATTACCCTGATTTTTTTTTTTTTTTTTTTTTTAATATTTCAAGAGTAGAGTTGAGAATTTGTTTTATGTCACTCTTTGGAGCAAGAGCTTCTGATTTGTATTTTGATAATTGACACATTTTGCCACGAAAAATACAAAAATACAATGAAATTATTCTAACTAGCCCCTTCGATGCTGTCGCAGCCCTGCTCTGAGCTGAGTGGAGGATCATGATGTTCGTGACTGTCACAGAGACACAGAAATAGAGCGCTGTAAATGGTTGAGGACTCCCTTGTCTAGTACGATGAAGTAGTTTCCAGTACCAAAGTGAACGGGAGCTCTTATGACTCTGAACAATCGCTTTTCAG
The DNA here is from genome assembly GCF_036850995.1 of Saccopteryx leptura. Taxonomy (NCBI): domain Eukaryota; kingdom Metazoa; phylum Chordata; class Mammalia; order Chiroptera; family Emballonuridae; genus Saccopteryx; species Saccopteryx leptura. Next base: position 28,180,302 of record NC_089510.1, read on the forward strand.
CTGGAGAGGGAAAAAGTGGTTCCATCCTCTAAGCCAGGGGTCCCCAAACTTTTTACACAGGGGGTCAGTTCACTGTCCCTCAGACCATTGGAGGGCTGGACAAGAAAAAAAACTATGAACAAATTCCTATGCACACTGCACGTATCTTATTTTAAAGTAAAAAAGCAAAACGGGAACAAATACAATATTTAAAATAAAGAACAAGTAAATTTAAATCAACAAACTGACCAATATTTCAATGGGAACTATGCTCCTCTCACTGACCACCATTGAAAGAGGTGCCCTTCCAGAAGTGCGGTGGGGGCCGGATAAATGGCCTCAGGGGACCGCATGTGGCCCGCGGGGGCCGTAGTTTGGGGACCCCTGCTCTAAGCACTCTGCCTTGCTTAGAGTTTCTCAGTTTTTGGGCAGTAAGACTGAAAGTGTTGTAGCTCCCTGATGCTCCATGATTTTTTTTTCTATACTGGGGCTGACTGACTTCTGAACACCGACTTCAGTTTGCTTCCCAGGAGATATTAATGGTATTTTGCTAAAGAAAAGAAGGCTCTTTTGCAGGGAGGGGTTATTCTGTGTATATAATTTAAAAGACAGTTCCCTATATAAGGATTGTGGGACACAGTGAAGGACCAAATCTTTGTTTTTTCAATCCAGAATTTATACAACAGTTTACATGTTTTGGTCATTAAATTTAAATAAATATTTCTCTAATATAATTATTTCTGTTATTACAAGATAAAATTTGAAAACATTAAAAAAAAGTCTCCAATGTTAATTAGAATTTACACAAGATAATTTATGTTATTAATTTCAAACAGTTTCTAAAAAGTTTTCTGAGGGGGAGTTCATTAATACAAGAGTTGGAGGATGTGTTCTTATTATTTAAGGTATTTGAGCAGAGACTTCTTAATTTGACATTTCCTTTTAAAATGTAGAAAATTATTTGGAAGCTTAATGAGTTTCTATTCCTTTGATTTCTACCTTCTAGTCAACTAAGAACATCCACACATTTTCTCCTAACAGCCACTTGAGAATCTGCACCTAAATGAATGCCAAGTCAACCTGACATTGAGGCAACACAGAGTAATTACTGAATCTCTGCAAACTATTGCTTGGGTTTTAGCTTTTAAAACGTTATTTAGTTTTACGTTAGGGTAAGCCAGCATTATACCTCTGCTGAAGATTTCCATTTCTAGCCAAGGTTCAGGAGAGCAAATAAACCACCAAAAGCTTTTTGGTTTGACTGATTCATTGCCTTTCCCAGCCGTCTCCTCACACTCTTTTTTTTTTTTCCATTTCACTTTCCATGTAGGTTTCTTTCCTTTGGTTTTCCTTTGTGGTTAAACTAACAAGTAAAAACCACCATTGGTTTTGGCTTGTTTTATAAACAGAATCCAGTGCTTTCTTAATAATCCCAGCCATCTACTATGTCTCTATTTGTCTCCCTCATCCAATAAGAATGGTTTCTTTCATATGTAATCCTTAAGATTGTTATGACATTCAGCTCTTCAACTTTTAACATACTAAAATGGAGAGCTTCCAATTAATCACAGGTATGGCGGATGGAATTGCACATTGTTCTTATTGCTAGCCACAAATCCATAAGCAAGTTGTAGTTTTCTTTGTTTTGTGCTGAGGAGAGTGGTGTAGTTATGTGCATGCCACTCAGCTTGTTTATGAAACATTTTTATACCTTTATCTGTAACACCTTAAAATTGTCAATAGAGGAGGTTGTCAGAACATGAATTGGCTTTTAACAAACACTGACTTTAATATTTTTATACGCTGGTGAATTGGAAACTTAATTAATAGGGGTCCATACTTACATGGTCTCAGCCTGTCAGGAATTCAAAAATGCAGATTTTTCTTTATAAAATTAAACGGCAGTGTTCTTAAATTTTTGTAAAGGCTAAAAAAATACTATGTGTTGCAAATTTTACTTATTTTTTTCACACTTTTGGAAGACAAATTTTTAGAAATTAAAACATGAATTACAACCTTAAAGTTTCTAAAGAATATTTGTTGGCCTGACCTGTGGTGGCACAGTGGATAAAGCACTAGCCTGGAACACTGAGGTTGCCGGTTCAAAACCCTGCACTTGTCTGGTCAAGGCACATATGGGAGTTGATGCTTCCTGCTCCTCCCCCCTTTCTCTCTCTCTCTCCCTCCCTCTCTCTTTCTCACTTTCTCTCCTCTCTAAAATGAGTAAATAAAAATAAAAAAAGTTAAAAAACTTTATTAAAAAATAAAAGAATATTTGTTGTTTGCTATTTTCAGGTGTGAAGCTTTTTGATATTTATTATATTTAATGCGTTGACGCTTACTATTTTTTCCTTCTCACCTACAGAATCTGAAACATCGCAGTTTCTCTTTTTCTCTTTCTCTGCCAATTTGAACATTGGAGGTTTTGTTGTTAGAATATTTAAATAATATTGTTATTCAATTTATTTAGCCCTTCCTGAGATTGGAGACTGCTTTTTGACTCCTTTGATTTACTAATCAAAATGAACTAGATTTCATATGTAAACCAATTTATTTGTTCACCAGCAATAAATGGAGAATAGCATATAAACACTTTTGGCCCTTTTTCTAGGCCATAAGTTCAACTTCTATTTTTCATAAAATAATATCAGATTCAGCCAGGCTGAAAATGATCCAAAAATAACAGAACTCAGACCCGGTTACAGGTCTTAATGGGTCTGTTGCCTGTTCCCACTTCCTTGGATGAACCTGACTGTCCTGCAGGAAAACCAAATGGCCGGTGGACAGAGAACTCCGAGCAACCTTAGAGAGGCTCCCCTGACATACTTACATGGAGTGTCTCCTCAAGCACGAGGAACAGTTTTTAGAATGTTGAATAGTAGAGAAAATAGCTGAAAGATCTGTAAAAACAAACAAACAGAAATCTCACTTCTTCCTTTTATTGTGGTTTGTGGAAAGGGTGTAGGGTGTGAGCCTCTCTGTTGTTAAGCCAGCAGAACCTGATTGGTTTTCAGTAAGAGAACACATTCTATTCCAAAGGACATTTGGTTTCTGTCTTAGATCCTCCTCTTCAGCATTGCCTTCGATAATACTTGCTTTTATTGCAGCCCCTGAACCTCGGACTCCAGCATCGTCCCAGTCAACAATAGGTAATGAAGTTTCCTTTAGTTAGTGAAAAAGAATTATTTCTCATTTCATGCAATCTGGCTTTAACTTTGTCCTTAACTTTGACTTTTTAAAAGTTCATATCTTTATAGTCTTTCAGGGTTTTTTTTTCCAGCCATTTTTTTTCTAGAAGATAAACTCTCAGCCTATGCTTGACTAAGTAGAGGTTCTGAGATACCATGAAAGCCATACTTATTTTTATTTGACACATTCTTTATTACTCATCCTTACATTTGAGGAATGTGTCTTGAGCTTCTTTTAATCTGGTCATTTCTAGTGGAGGACCATGGTTTTTCTAGGACCTATTTGTGTTTTACTTTTGACGGTGTTTTTCTTCATTTCAAAACTCCAACATTTGCAGATGTTCTTGGAAAACATTATTATCTTTCCAGATCTAGATATCCTGATGTGTCACAAGAAATCCATTAAAAGAGAGAAATATAAAAATGAACCCCAATCTACATAGCTTCTTTTTCTGTAAGAGAGCAAATAATGTTTTCTACTGGTGCCATCATAGCCAATTACCCGTATTTTCCTTCATAACATGAACTGTTGGTTACTTGATTGCATTCACATATTCCAAATAAGAATCATACCTTTTACTTTCCATTTTTCTTTCCAGATTTAACTGACTGGCTATATTTTTGTTCATTTTGCCTAAAAACACACGAATCAATTTAAATAAGAAAGGAATTTCTTATGTGAATAAAAGTTTCATCATTTACATTTGTGCAACTTAATAATTAAAAATTAAGCATTTTTTCATATTTAAATAGATCTCTTTATTTGCCCTTTGACTTTGATTCTTTCTTGATGATGTTTCATGCACTCTTAGAGCCTGGAATGCTGGGAACCAAACCTGCAACAGCAACATTAGGTAATGCAGTTATTGAGCGAGTGACCTTTGTTTCCTCTTCTACCCAACTGCTGGTGTCTTTATTAACAGGCTCACAATGATGGATTAATTCACTGATACTCTGTGTGTGTGTGTGTGTGTGTGTGTGTGTGTGTGTGTGTGTGTGTGTGTTCCGGTCTTAACTTCCAGAGAAAAATTGTAAATCTATAGTTTTATAAAACATATCTCATTTTTTAAATTTTCCTTCCCTGAAATAATTTCTGATTCAAAGGTTTTTAATACATCTCATTGATTCACAGATTTTTTTAATGCTAAATGAAAAAATTTTTCTTTTTGCATCTTAAGCCAAATACATTTTAATTTTTATCACTTGTAGCTTTTTTTTTAATTAAGTGAGAAAAGAGGAGGCAGAGAGACAGATTCCTGCATGCCCCCAACCTGGATCCACCCAGCAAACCCCCTGCAGGGCCATGCTCTGCCCATCTGCGGCATTGCTCCATTGCTTGGCAACTGAGCTATTTTTAGGCCTGAGGCAGAGGCCACCAAGCCATCCTCAGTACTGGGGGCCAACTTGTTGGAACAAATATAGCCATGGCTGCGGAAGGGAGAAGAAAAGATGGGGGAGGGGGTGACATGGAGAAGCAGATAGTCACTTCTCCTGTGTGCCCTGACCAATAATTGAACGGGGGACATCCATACCCTTGACTGAGGCTCTACCACTGAGCCAACCTGCCAGGGCCACTTGTGGCTTGTTTAAAGTAATTTTTCTCATGTTCCTGTTGAACAAGCATTTTCAAAATTTTTATGAGACTGTCTTCTCTAAGCTATACCATGTTATGGGTTTTCCATTTTAAAATGAAGAATAGGGGATCTCTTGAATAGCAATTGTTTATAAATCTTTGGCCAAAAAAATATTGTTGAAGACATAACTTAACTGGGAAAATAATGATAGAAAGTTGCAAAACAAAAGGGTACATATCTATAATAAATCAAAGAGCTATAATGTGCTTCTAAGATATATGTAGTATTGTTTGTCCTGTATTAACTAGTTAATTTTCTTTCTTCAGCTCCACCAAAGACCAAACGACCAGGTCGTCGCCCCCGCCCTAAAACCACACCTAGTCCAGATGTGCCCAAGTCCAAACCTGGTAAATGTGATGTTCAGGGTTTCAATTAACACAGAAAGTAGAATATGATAGCTTCTGATATAGTAGCTACCTAGTACCTAAATACCTGGACTTCGGAACTACTATATGGTTGTTAATTTTTATGTTTAAGCATCTGTACTTACTTTCCATTTCATGTAATGTGAATATATGTTTATATTTTATTTACAGGTACCCACAGCAGTAAGCTGACTCACTGAATGTATTTTTAGAGTAGGGCTCCATAACATCTTATGCAGGATGCATATTTGTGTCAGATGACCTGTAGGAAAGCAATAGGAAGAAGAGGAGAGAATGGGGAGGGGGATAAAAGGGAAAATCACATTCAAAAAAAGTACACAGTTCAAGTAAAGATTGAAGAGTAATGCTTCCTTCCTCAAGGTGTCACTTCTTCATATAATTAGTGTTTTTGATTTTTTGCTTCTCTAGCACTGGAACCAGCTACGGCACAACAGGAGCTCCTGGTGCCCACAATCGGTAATTCCACTCTCCTCCAAGTGCTTTCATATCATCACTTCTGCTTTTCCTACTTTCCCCCCAGGAATGCTGCATTCCCACCACACCACCACAATTTCATCCCATACATCCTCTCGATTTCCTATCTCCGTCTGAAGAACCTAAACTTCTGGAAGAATCCCGTGTGCTTATTTAAGAAAGAACTGTGATCTTGGACACAACTTCCTGGTTTTCCACAAACCCTCTTTCTTTCCATCACATGTGTCTTTGTGTAGAGAAAACCATCTACTCTTTTGGAGACAGGGACTTCTGTGATCATGCTGGATTTCACAAATGACAAAATTTTATTCTAGTGCCATGATTATCATTTCATTGCTTTACTCATTCAACTTGCATAACTTTCTCCTTCTTAAAAAGTTGAATGAAATAATGGCTTCTTCAGTTTTATTTTCTTTGAAAAATTGTTTTTAAGTATGTTTTGGTAACTGGAAGCACAAATACTGTTCTTGGTCTAGGGTCCAATATAAAATAGCATGGTGTTTGGACCTTGAGAACATTAAAAGTCCCAAACTGGTTTTATTATTTTTAGTACTAATGCTGTTCAATGATAATTATTTCGTTGCAAGTTCTCAGTATTTACAATAAGTCTGTTACTGCTTTACTTTAGAAAATTCCAGAAATCAGTAGCCATGTAACATTTTATATAATTTTAAGTGTTCAGGATTATTTCCAGGCTTTCTATTAAACAAGCTACAAAGTTCTACCTTATTCTTTTTATATTGAGAAAAAGTCAATTAAGAATTAAAACTATTATACTTATTACATTAGAAATTACTTATGTAGAAAAAAGTCTTATTATAGTTCTCATACTTTTCTTCAAAGACACATTTTGAGCATTTCCTTTTGGAAGAATAAGTAGAAACAAACACATTTCCCACTCTTTCCACTCTCCAGGAGTTAATTTTGCTGTATAGTCACTGAATTTATATAGTATATTTGCTCAAGCATATGTGTCCTTAATTCTGACAGTTTCAGCCATGACCATTATACTCACTTTAATACCTTTTTCTTCAGCATCAAAACCTTCAAAAAGACCTAAAACCATACATAGACCAGTACCTCAAATCTAGCCTACTAATTACTATTTTAAGTGCCTTAATCTATACCTAGGAAAGTGTTGGGTAAGTAAAATTAATCTTGACCTTCACAGCTCTGCTAGGACACTAATTATAGCACCTTTTTTCCTTCAGATTCAAAACCACCAAAGCAATTACTTCCTAAGCCCCAAAGCACAGCAAAACAAGATATGCCACCAACTAAATCCGGTAAACAGAATTTGCAATGGGGGGCATGTTGCTGAAAATGTTTATAATTTGTTACATCACATAAAACATAAAAAGCCAAGTACCATAATTTTGTTATTATCTTCTCAAAATGGTCACATTGATCTTTTAAGTATTAATTGAACAAATCAAATGTGTTTGATGTGTGGGAAATTAGCAAATTTTACAGTTGACCCTGACAGATTCCATTGTCTTAGAGTTTTTTTTAGGCTTTGTTTTCTACATGTGGGTTTATAATGAGTAGAAACTTGGTTTTTCTATATCTGGAACATTTCTGAAAGTGACTTGAGCAGCCACCACGAGACGGCGCTGGGGAGGGTGACCCTGTTCTTCTTTCAGCACATAATCAGAGATCGGCCTCCTCTAAAATACCTTATCGACATTTTAAACAGTAATTCTTTACTAAGCAACTTCCTACCATTTAAGTAGATATTTATATGACTTCTGGAAATTCAACTGTTTTGCGATTGAAACTTTCTCCTAAGATTCCAATTGGTATAAAATTCTAACTTACTAAGAGAGTGCCTCTCGTACTAAATAAGCTTATCAAAGCCATTTCTATCCATTTAGAATAAACGAGGTTCTGTATCCTGTGAATTAATATCAGCGAGCACCGAAAAGCTTAGCCTTCCTTGTTTTCATTATTTATATCTGTTTATTTTCTCTGGTGCAGTCTTTAAGCCTGTTACACCCTCACCATAGGTAATGATGGGTGTCTTTCTTCTTGGTCAGTGTTTCTCTGAGCTTGCTTGCCCCTCTCATCTCTGTCATCATCTGTGTTCTCTTGTGCAAACAATTATTCATCATCTTTTTCATTTATTTACAACATTGTTAGGGACATTTCTAACTTGGTAGGCAATCTTACATCTGCTGCTCAGCCAATCACCCCTGAATATTACTCCTTCTTTGGTCACCTTCAGAGATATTCAGATTGCTTCCAGCACGTGAAGCTCTCAAAGGCACAGGTGCTCTCTCTGTCCATCCTTCAAGCCAGGGACTCTGTGACATCTGTCTCTGTAGGTATAATTTATGGATGTCGGAGAGTGGCAATGAAAAGGCTGATTGGAGCTTGACGCGATACATAATTGCTTCTTTCTCGAAAAGTCTCTTGCTTCCTTGATTTCATGCTATTCAAATGCAACTTGAATGAATGTCAATTTTCTTGTTGACAAATTTATCTTTTGATGCTGAATTTCAAACAAAATAGGGAATTCCCCCTTTTTTTGTTTGAAGGCAGTCGTTTGAATATTGTTTTCATCCTGTTGTCCTCGCTTTCTGCCTCTCTTCTGTCTCCATGTTTCCCGTTAGTTCAGAAGATGTTCTCAGATGCGGCTTAACCCAACTCTGTACTGTGTGTCTTGGACAGTGAAAGGCAATCTTCATATAACTGCTTACAGGGTTTCTGGTGATAAAAATATTTTAATGTTACATTTAAACTTCTGAATTGAATGAAAAATAGAAACATTTCAAACTAAGGAGTTAATCAATCTTAATTTCACATCTATGCATAATTTAATCATTGCTGAATACAATAGAATTATAGGAATCCTCTTTATCCAGACAAAAATTTGGATTATTGTTTTTCAGGCCTTTTTCTTAATCATGTCTTTCTTACTTGAATAACGATCTCCTAATTATCCATTTGAAATAAATCAATAAATGAGAAATAGTAAGAAAAGTATCACATTTATTCTGAAGAAAGGCAAAAGTTTATCTTTTGCATAATGGTTGCAGATCTTCAATTAAAAGACTAAGATTTTTTAAAAATCTCCTCACGACCAACATTCTTCAAAATAAATATTGATAATAGTGGTAAAAGGCATTCATAATAATTTTTCAGAGTAATTTAAAATATATATCAGACAACTAATTATCTGATTTCTTTTTTTAATACAGTTGAAATCAGATAATTAAACACAGGGATAAAAGCTTTTCATTGGCCTCATAGGCTGTTCTGTGAGATAAATGGATACCAGCATACAGCCAGTTATTAGAGAACAAGCACTGTTTTTCCAGAATTCAGAACTGCTTTTTCAGCATTGCAGGGTTAAGAATATTTATTTTCAAGGTATTTTTTTTCTTTTCCTATGTTTCTCATGTCTCCATTGCTTATTGTATTGCTTTTGGTCAGTTCCTGCTGCAGACACTGAACCTGTACCTCTGAGAACTGAGGCTCCCTGGACTACATTAGGTAATAACATTTAATGTCTTGAAGCAAGTCTGTTTTATGCTCATTGTTCAGTCTATTCCATTACCATCTTAGTCAAGGGCTTTTCTCTTGCCTAAGATTTTCTCATCATCCTCTCTCATCATTTAACTAGCTTCTTCACTTTGAATGTATTGAAGACGTCAAAAACAAGTTACTTGGTTAGACTATAAGCCTGTTTGCAGGTAGCGCAGAGCATCTATCTCTCATACTATCTAGCCATGTTGATACTTTACAGAGCCTGTGATTCTGCTCAGAGCTGTGATAAAGCTGAAATTCAAATACAATTAGGAGTGTCTGCCCCATGAACCTCATTTATAACTTGGTATGTGTCAACAAAAGTTGTTTTAAGATGTGCAGGGGATTTTTGTTGTCTTCCAAGAATTTTAAGAAATGAAATGTGCTTTTTCTAATAATGTTCAATAGTATGTATGCCCAAGTGAAGTATTACCTAACTACAGTCTCCCAAAAGCTGGCGAGCCTGGATCCCTCTGTAAGGTGACATGAGCATGCCGCACTTCTGACTTGCCTTGGATCGGGGTCATCTTTGAAAATCTTACACCAGAAGTAACAATAATGCTTTCAGATTATTCAAATAACATTATATAATCTTTTTCAAAAGAACTGTTAGGAAACAACCCCAAAATAGTTTTTGCGTGTGGATGACAAAAGAAAATCTTGAAATAAAAAGATAAATAATTCCTCAAGACTCAAGAAAATCTAGCAAAACTTTTAGAAGACCTAAAGGCATGTATAAATCTTTTTTTAGTTTCTGCAGTCATATGGTATTAACCAATTTCCTTTCTTCAGCTCCAAAAACACCACGATCAAGACCACGTCGTCCGCGTCCCAAACCTTCAAAACGTCCCAAACATCCCAAACATAAAACCACGCCAAGCCCAGTGGCACCTCAGACCTCACTAGGTAAATATACAGCTCCTGATGCCTGTGGAACCTCATCACATCACATCAGTGTTCGTCAGGTGGCAGTTTAACTTGCCATCTAATAGCCCCTCTAACCTGTAAGTGCGAAAGCTGTAGCCAATCCCTGTGATTTCCTTACACTGCTTAGTATCTTCTTGGAACTTGAGTATTTTATTTGTTTCTTTGACCGTTGAATTATATATTTCTCTGTGATTCTGGCAAAGTTTCTTTTCAGGAGAATTTGATGACTTTTCTTAATGTGTTTAAGATTTCTTTTTCAAATTACTTTTGATCATTTCTTGATGCAGATATTGAACCTGTTACTCCCGGCACATTTTTAGGTAATGATTCTTTATGTCCTTCGGCAAGAATTTTCTCATATTTATTCTCAAACTTATCTGCGGTGCTATACAGATGATGATGACATTGCCATCTTATTACAGTATTCATCTTTAAATATAAAAAGCTTTCTTTCTAAAGCTATGGGTATGAATTTGATTCATACAGCTATTCCCTCCATATCCCAGCTTGAAATTGCATCATGTTGAGCTGTGTCTTTGTTTAAACAGTATTGTTTGTCAGAGCTGAGGTCCAAATGTGATTGTCTATATATCCCTTATTTAGACTACTAGGACAGTATCAATTATAATACTATGAAGTTTCTCTAAGTATCTCACTTTCTACATTTCAAGTTCTACATAAGTTTTTTTTTTTTTTACTTGGTTGCCATTTCAGATAATTTTGTACACTGTGTTCTAGTAAATTACCAAGTGGAAAATTTGCCCAAGCCTAGTCATTTTAAACTCAGTCATTTTAAATTATAAGTGAATATAATAGGGTGGTTTGAACTTCTTACACACCATCATAGTTTGGCAGTGATTTGTAATCAGTTTTGGATGAAGGACACTTTCAAGAAAATGAGAATTCCTCATCTTTATTTCTTAAACATAATTGTAGTGCGATTTTTTTCATCTCTGGAGAATTCTTAATTATAATGAAAACCTATTAATATACTAAAGGAGAAAATTTCCCACCAAAGTGACAAAGTTTTCTCCACTTATAGAAACTCTGACAAGCTTTAGAAAGTTTAGAGCCCTGTGATATCATCCATCAGAGTTCATGGCGCCATACACACGATATTAATACTACATTTTCTCCCTTTAGCTCCAACAACAGCAACAACAACAAAGAAACCCCGTTGTCCACGTCCCAAACCTAAAACCACACCCCATTCAGAAGTACCTCAACCTACACTGGGTAAATATGCGGTGTCTGGTTTAAGGAATCCAACTACTTGACCCTGGTTTGGACCCTCAATTCTATGCATATAACTGGTGCATACCCTATATATCCACCAAGAGTAAAAGCTGCTACTTAGGAGAACATGTGATATCTAAGTACCTCATCTTTCCTGTGTGGGAATCTTCTCTATCAATGTTCTTTTTATGTATTTATTTTCTATTTGATTCCATTCATGTCTTAAAGTTAAAGCTTGCTCAGTCAAGTATTGAACCTACACAATCAATTCAAGTCAACTTCTTTTTTAATCCTAATTCCCCATAACTATATTGGTAACTGTGAGGTACATCACAAGTAGGAAGTATGTTTTATTTCCCTATCAGTTTGTATAATAGTTGTAAACAAAAGCTATTCCTGCACAAACAAGTAGAAAATAACATAAGGCAGCATGTTTATATGCAGTTAAAATAAGTTCTCTAATGGTATAAATACTATATGCTAGGAGTGGTAAATATTTGGAGCAGAAAAAAACTTCAGGATCATTAGAAAGAAATCAGTACAGAATGTGGACTAGTGGAGGACAAGCAGGGAATTTTTTGAAGCTGGCATTCCAGACAGAGGATGATGTGTTGATGCCCTCCTGTTAAATGGGCTCATAGGATGAATTAAAGAAGAAGAGTCTGGATGTCTATTCAGGAGCCCAGTGGGCTTTAGTGGTCCTTTTTCTGTATCAAACCGTGCTTTTTCTACCTTAGAACTGAAGATGCCTTGTCTAATATGATACCACAAGTGGAGAGGTTGTTCTTCATCTTGTTCTATTAAATGCCATTGTTTTCACTAAGGATTAGTCTCTTAGTGAGTATAGTCTCAGCTCCCTTTTGGCTGTCTGTTATATGTGTGGTAGATAGACCCCAGGGTGACCCCTACTCCCACCACACTTCCCTTCTCACCCCCATAGTTCCTGCCTCTTGGTGTGAAAGCTTTTATGTAATCTGTCTTTTCTATCCCCTCCTCCTTCGCCCTTAGAAGCCTTGTTTTTACTACTGGTAAGATGAGTTTTCTTACATTTCGTGCATTCATAAAAATCTCTTTGGTTTCTTTTATTACTTTTGATCAGTTCCTGCCACAATCTTGGAACCAGTTATTCTTAGAACCGAGGCTCCAGGGACAACACTAGGTAATGACACATTATATTCACCAGCATCTGCTTTTCCTGCTCATTTCAAACCCATTTCATCACCCTCATAACCACGGCTTCTCCCGCTTCACAGGACTTCTGTGTCATCCTCTGTTGTCATTCAATTACTTCTTAATATGTATATATTGGAGAGCAATAAAACAACGCTTTTGTTTTAAGGAAGTGACGTATAACAAGTATAATCTTATTCACAGCTTCTAATAACCAGGTGTTTTCTTCCTTTAACTCCCAAAGCACCTGAACAAATTCACCATCCACGTCCCAAACCTAAAACCTCATCAAGTCCTGAAGCACCTGACGATGGACTAGGTAAATGTGTAGATCCTGAATAAGGAATTCTGGTAGCCCGTCCCAGTGGGGTCCAGAGAAAGTGATGGGGCAAATCAGGGAAGGCAGCTGCTTCTGCTCCACAGGAGGCTCAAGAGCACGGGTGGGGAGATCTTATGTGGTAGCCAACTTCTTTATACCTTGTGAATTAGAATCTTCTCTCTAAATGTCTATTTAACTGACTTATTTAATTCACTCATCCTTTAAATATTGAATTTGTACCATGGACTGAAACAACTACAAAACAATGGGCACATAGGAAATTATTTCTTGGTAACTATGAAAGGTGCATAAGGATCTAGGGCCACCATTGGCACACATTTTCTATAAAGGGTTAGATAGTAAATATTTGAGAGTTTGGGTCCATATAGTCTGTATTACATATGTTTATTCTTTCCTCTTTTATTTTTTTTTTTGTTGTTTTTTTTTTTGTTACAACCACTTAAAATAAGAAAGAAAAATTATTCTTTGCTCTCAGGGACCATTTGAAAACAAGCCATGGGCAAGATTTGACCATAGTTCATTGGGGTGGGGGGCGTTAAGAAGTAGAAAAAGGAAGGACATATATAGAAGCCAGTGAGAGGAGGCAGAGGCTTCTCTGACCGATGGAGGCTGCCAGGCTTCTAAGTGTTGATCAGAGTATTTCATTGAAGTTGTTGCAGCTAAATGAGCCTATAGGACCAGTTGAAAAGAGATTTTGTATATTGGACTTAAGAGTTTGGATTTTATGTAAGCATCATCAGTACCCATATATGGTCAGGGTTTCCTTAAGCACTGGACAGAAGATAGATACATGCTGTACCTCAGACTGAATGCCCCTTACCTAGGCTGGTCTCTTTACCCCGGTGTTCTCTTTCCAAAGATGAGTTTTCAGCAAGATGGGTATGAGCAACTTTGGTGCATTATTTAGACTCGGATTATCAAACTGAATGAGAAACTTCAGGGACACTACACAGGGATAGTTACCTGAGTACAAAGATGGTCTCTAAGTGACAAATTGGTGCCTGAGAGCAGAGAAGCCATATCCCTCAGCTCAGAAGGTTGTGTTTGATTTGTACTCTGGATACATTATTACCTTGGTACAATTCTTTTTAAAGTGAATGTTCTGAGATTATATATATAAATGTTTACCTTTTCAATGTATTTATCATTATTATTATTATTATTATTATTATTATTGGTCAGCTCCTGCTATAGTCCTTGAACCAGTTGCTCCAATAAAAGAGGCTCCAGGGACAGTATTTGGTAATGCCACTTTCTGACCTTCAGCTTTTCTTGCTCATTGTTAAACCCATTCCACTCTACTGCCATTCATTTTCATTCATCTTATGAGTTGAGCATGCGTAAAACAAGTTAGCGTTTGATCTTAAAATAGTCAAGCCTAAATCTATTTTGGGATAGCTTCTTGCTCAGTAACTTACTTTAAAATTTTTTTTCATGCCATCTTATGTTTTTAAATTAACCAGCGTGCTCTATTAAGGTAAATTACATATATGTATAGGAATGCCTGAATTTGAACTATGCTAACCAGGCCATAATAGGAATGTTTCATTATGCATTCTTTGTCTAGCCACCTTTTTATCTGCCTGTTTTCTTTTGTTGTTGTTTTGTTAACATCTTGGTAATATGTTTTCAGTGAATTGTCTAACAGATAATGTTATCAAGGCCAATAAGTTTAAATAGCAAGCCCCATTATTAGGGTTAATCTGATTCTCCCTTACTTTCCACCATAGTTTAAAAGTGGGGTTTTTTTGTTTGTTTGTTTGTTTGTGACAGAGACAGAGAGATACAGAGAGAGGGACAGATAGGGGCAGACAAACCGAAAGGGAGAGAGATGAGAAGCATCAGTTCCTCATTGTTGCACCTTAGTTATTCATTGATTGCTTCTCATACATGCCTTGACTTGACCAGGGAACTATAGCAGACCAAGTGACCCCTTGCTCAAACCAGTGACCTTCGGCTTGAGCTGGTGAGTTTTGCCCAAACCAGATGAGCCCACGCTCAAGCTGGCAACCTCGGGGTTTTGAACCTGGGTCCTCCACGTCCCAGTCCGACGCTCTATCCACTGCGCCACTGCCTGGTCAGGCTAGAAGTGATTCTTAACCTTTCTAATGCAGTCAGGGAACTCTGAGATAATATGACAAAAACAATGTGCACCTCTGAATAATAACTTCATTTTTATGTTAATCCCCCCAATATCTTCAATAACAAAAGAAGATACAGTATAGTAGGAGCACATTTTTCACACTACAAAGATCTATTTCCTGAAACTCAAGAAAATCTATCAAGTTTAGGAGAACTTAAAGATTTTTTTTAACCCTATAATTTACAAAACCATAAACGTTAACTAAATGTTTTCTTTTCCCACTTCCAAAAACATCCCAATAAACATGTCATTCACAACACAAACTTAAAACAACTCCATGTCCAGATGCACCTGAAATTATACCAGCTAGAGGCTGAGTCCTTGGTTTAAAGAGCCTAGGAGCCAGTCACTGATTGAGAATGTAAACCCACATACCTCCTCATGAGGGAATCATGAAGATTCCTTTCCTTTTCAGGATTGGCAAGAAGTGTATGTTTGGAAGACACATAATTGCCCCTCTAACTCTTCATACTAGGAAACATGTTTTACTTCTCAGTCTGCAGGCTAATTGAGCACAAAACTTTTTCCTGCATACAAAGCCTGGAGAATAAATATAAGGCAGGATGTTTTTGCAAATTCAAGATTTTCCCTGGTTACATAAATATTAAGTGTTAGATGCATCAGATAAGGTTTTAAAGAAGTAAAAAATTCAGTTGGGCTTCAGTAGAGTAGGGACAGACTTTGGGCCTTGATGTCACATCAGAATTTACACAAATGAAGAGGTGAGAGTGAACAAAGATGAAAAAATAGGATATATGTAGGAGGCAACCAGAGGAGAAGAGATCCTGCTTCTAATGTTAGTCAAATATTTTTGTTGTGATTCTGCATTTGGATGACACCATAGGAAGTTCAAGGAGGTTGATATTGTTTTTATGAGCATCAGATCTCTTATTTCCACACCAAATCAAATTTCCCCCGTCTTAAGAGTGGACAGGTGCTAAACAGTGATCAAAAGTAATGACTACTGCCTGACCAGGCGGTGGCGCAGTGGATAGAGCATCGAACTGGGATGCGGAAGACCCAGGTTTGAGACCCTGAGGTCACCAGCTTGAGCATGGGCTCATCTGGTTTGAGCAAAGCTCACCAGCTTGGACCCAAGGTCACTGGCTTGATCAAGGGGTTACTTGGTCTGCAGTAGCCCTACAGTCAAGGCACGTATGAGAAAGCAATCAATGAACAACTAAGGTGCCACAACGAAAAACTGATGATTGATGCTTCTCATCTCTCTGAGTTCCTGTCTGTCCCTATCTATCCCTCTCTCTGTTTAAATAAATAAATAAATAAATAAATAAATAAAATCTTTTAAAAAATAAATAAATAAAGTAATGACTATCTCATGAGGTGAACTTCTTAGCTATAGTTTGGCCAAATCTGGACAAAACAATTGATTTTTCTTTGTATTAGTTTGCTAGAGTAGCCATAGCAAAATACTATAGACTCGGCCACTTGAACAACAGAAATGTATTTCTTACAACTGTGCAGGCTGGAATTCTAAGAGGAAGATGTCAGCAGGTTTAATTTCTTCTAAGGCCTCTCCCCTTGGCTTGCAGATGGTCGCCATCCTGCTACGTCCTCACACGGTCTTTTATTTGTGCACAAGGGTCTCTTATCTACCTCCCTCTTCTCATAAGGACATTAGTCCTATTGGGTTAGAGCTCTACTTTTAACACCTCATTTAACCTTAATTACCTTTTGAAAGACCCCCATCTCCAAATACAGTCACATTGGAAGTTAAGACATCATATGAATTTTAGAGACACACAGTTCAGTCCAATAACTCACTCCATCCAGAAATTTAAAAAATAAATTATTCTAGAGGCGATAGTACATTGGCAAGATTCATTTCGAAGTAAATGTTGTAACTCTTGGTATATCTTTTTAAAAACTCTTTTATTGCTTCAGTTCCTGTTACAGATCTTGAACCTGTTACTTTTACAACTGAGACCTCTGGGACAACATTAGGTAATGACCCTGTACCATTTGCTAAGTGCTTTTGCTTCTCGATGTACAATCCATTCAGTCTCCATTCCCATAACACGGCTTCTCCTTCTTTATGAGACAGCCACCATCATCATCTATTGCTTATTCAATTACTTCCTTCATCTGAAGAATACTGAAGCCTCTTAAAAATAAGTTTCCTTCGTTTTTATGAAAGCAGGCCTAAGCTTAATCCAAAACGTTTACCTGTCATGGGGTGCATTGGGAATTGTCATGCTATCTTGTGCTTCTTTGAATAAGGTTCTGCATTAAAGCTGAGTTTAAAACAAATTGAGATCTATTTCTAATCTAGGCTGATTTTCAAAATCAGTTACTCTTACGTTCTTTTGCACATCTGAGTTTCTAGACTTTTAAAAAACTATTTGCATGTTATGCTGTTTCTTTCTTGGTGCTTTAAGTATTCGTGTATTTTATTACTAATTTGACAAATAAGTAATTACCCAAATCTAAAATTTTAAATTACAAGCTTCTTTCTTAATCTGACCCTGACTTCTCCTCCCCTTGCACAAGACTTGAGCACTCTTCTTCTCAATCATTAGGTTCCCAATAAGAAAATGCTTATCTGATTCCAAGTGCTAATCATCATAACTTGAATGAGTGGTTTAACTATATATATGAGTTTTCCCCCAAAGTATCCTGAATGATAAAAAAAAAAGACACAGTGGCATAAAATAAATATATATTTTAAATTACAAAACTTCATGAAACTGTAGGAAATCTAACAAGTTTTGGAATAACCTCTCTTTAGTATCAAGGGCCATAAGTAACACAAGGCTTTTTTTTCTTCAGCTACCAAAGCATCAAAAAGACCCTCTCATCCACATTCCAGACCTAAAATCACACCGAGC
The DNA here is from genome assembly GCF_036850995.1 of Saccopteryx leptura. Classification (NCBI taxonomy): domain Eukaryota; kingdom Metazoa; phylum Chordata; class Mammalia; order Chiroptera; family Emballonuridae; genus Saccopteryx; species Saccopteryx leptura. The sequence goes on from NC_089510.1 coordinate 28,198,153, forward strand.
CTTCAAGTACCTCAGACCAAACTGGGTAAATGTGTGATTCCTTGGTTTAAGAATGAGCCACAATGACCTAGTGAGGACCCAAAGTAGCACCAAACTTTCATTTTCTCTAAGTGTGAGGTCATGAGGCATAGTCAGTAATGTCCCCCCTTCCCAAAGGTCAAGGAGAATATGATTGTGTGAGATACTGAGGGTGCCAGAATACCTTATTATTTCTATGTGAGAATCTTTGATACGCATTGAGTACATTTCTAACTATGAAATAAATCTTAAAACTTCTTTAGTAGAATCAATATATTCAGTTTAAGAAAATAAACAAATTGTAAGTCCTTTGCATATGCCTGGACCAATATTACCAACCGTGGGTGATATGTCAGCTGTAGGAGGCCTATTTTATTTCTAAAACAGTAAAATTGAGCACATGTTTGCATGATACAAACATTAAATATCAATCTTGCAAAGAAAAAGATCAAGGAGGATTGGACTTGGACCTTGTACCCACTACAGGATCTAAATGAATGGAGGGAAAAGTAAACAAACAGAAGGACTGGATATTTAGATGGGATAGGGGTTGGGTCAGCCATAAATGCAGTCCATTCTGCCTGGAACAGACTGGCCTACTTCTAGGTAATCAAAACGTGGTGGTTGATGATGCTACATTTGGAGGTGTCCATCATGACAGAGTTGAAAAGATTTTGAGGACCTGATTTGAGAGCTTAGATTTGATACAGAGACATCAATTGTCTCTCCACTTTTTCTGGGTTTATGCCAGACGTATGCTCTAAGAGTATTATGGACTAAGTGACTATCTTCTGTTCTTATGTGCCATGATTTGTTCTTGGTGAATTCAACATAATCCACTTCAATGATTAATTTTTATGTCTCTTTCAAACATATATAATGTCTATTTATTCATGTTGACTTAAATGTAGTATTTAAGTTCAGCTTTCATAAACAGTACCGGTTGATCATATTTTTAATAAACAGGTTCTTTCATAAGACACTTAGTTTTCCATGCAAGTTAAAATTTATTAATTAAAACCTACAAGAATTTTATGTTGACATATTTAAGATACTATGATATCTCAAAGGCTAATCCTAACACTGACTGTGAATTTGGCCAAATCTTCAAAGCAAACACCTACTCTTTTTCTCAGTAATTTCTTTTTCTTTGTTTCTGTAGAAGAACTGTATATAAGTAAAATTGTTTGGATGCGAATGTTCTAATTTTTCATGTATTTATATTTTAAAATCTCTTTCATTTACTGTATTTTTTGGTCAGTTCCTGCTACAGTCCTTGAACCTCTCACTCTTAGGCCAGAGGGTCCAGGAACAACATTAGGTAATGATAACCCTGTGTTTTCAATAAGCCTTATCCTAATCATTGTAAAATCCAGAATTGCATCTTGCTTTGTGTGACAATTGGGTCATTCTTTGTGATCATTCTTTTACATTCTTCTTAAAATTATGAAAACTGTTAAAACAAATTACTTTTTGTTTTTAATAGAACCAGTCATGTATGAACCACATTAGGACATTTATTTGCCGGATAACCTATTTAAAGTTATGTCATCTCATTCTTTGTTTTATTTAAGCTGTGTTTGTAGTGAAACTGGCTTTCAGACATATTGCATCCCTCTACCTCTTATCCGGACAGGCAAAGCCATTAATGTCCATCATAGAGTCAAGAGGATCCATTATTGCACATCTACATTTCTACTTTTTTGCATAGTATTTAGTTGTTTTGTTTCTATATAGGTAATGCTATAACTTTCTTTCTTTTTTTTTTTTTTTTTTGCATTTTTCCGAAGCTGGAAACGGGGAGGCAGTCAGACAGACTCCAGCATGTGCCCCACCGGGATCCACCCGGGATGCCCACCAGGGGGCGATGCTCTGCCCCTTTGGGATGTCACTCTGTTGCATCCAGAGCCATCCTAGCACCTGAGACAGAGGCCACACAGCCATCCTCAGCGCCCGGGCCATCTTTGCTGCAATGGAGCCTCGGCTGCGGGAGGGGAAGAAAGAGACAGAGAGGAAAGAGAGGGGGAGGGGTGGAGAAGCAGATGGGCACTTCTCCTGTGTGTCCTGGCCGGGAATTGAACCCGGGTCTCCTGCATGCCAGGCCAACACTCCACCACTGAGCTAACCAGCCAGGGCCATATAACTTATTTTTTATGTAGAAACTGTGCTCAAAATTGAGAGGTTAACTTAGAGCGTCGGCCTAGCGTGCGGAGGACCCGGGTTCGATTCCCGGCCAGGGCACACAGGAGAAGCGCACATTTGCTTCTCCACCCCTCCGCCGCGCTTTCCTCTCTGTCTCTCTCTTCCCCTCCCGCAGCCAAGGCTCCATTGGAGCAAAGATGGCCCGGGCGCTGGGGATGGCTCTGTGGCCTCTGCCTCAGGTGCTAGAGTGGCTCTGGTCGCAACATGGCGACACCCAGGATGGGCAGAGCATCCTCTCCTGGTGGGCAGAGCGTCGCCCCATGGTGGGCGTGCCGGGTGGATCCCGGTCGGGCGCATGCAGGAGTCTGTCTGACTGTCTCTCCCTGTTTCCAGCTTCAGAAAAATGAAAAAAAAAAATTGAGAGGTTAACTTATAAATTTTTATTTAGAATGACTTTCATTATCCATTAATATTTAGCAACAGTTCTTAACCTTTTGTTACCCTATCAAGCAGCCCTATGAAACTTTGATTATAATTACTAATCTTTAATTAAAAACTATTTTCAAAGAATCCTCTATGATTATAAGAAGATATAAAAGGCATGTATGTGAGAAAAATCTCAAATAATAAAGGCAAATACCTAACAAGTTGTGAAAATTCTAGAGTTGTGTTTTGACCTCCAGTAGCTTCCAGAACCATAGATAATGGAGTAACCCAAGAATTTCTTCCTTCAGCTTCCAAACCATCACAACGGACACGCCGTCCATGTCCCAGACCAAAAACTACACCACGTCCTGAAACACCTGAGTTTAAACCAGGTAAACATGTGTTCCTGGTATAGAGTCCCAGCACCCAAAACCAGCAGGGTCTCAGGGTAATGTTTGGAGCAGGGAAATATAGTTTAAGAAAGAGTGGACTGGCCCAATACATTTAATACAAATTTGTTTAAAAAATGAAAGAGCCTTGAAATCACCATATGACATGGAAAAGTAGAGGATGTCTGACTTCAATGTGGTAAAGCTTTTTGGGGTCTAGATCAGTCCATGGACTTTTATGGTCGTAATGCTTAGGCACCTGATGGAGAAGTTGAGAATAGATCCAGTAAACAGCAAGCTCTTTGCACATGAAGGCATGTTTCTTTGCTTAGAATAGAAGGATACCCTATTCGATTCATCATACTGAGACCTCAGTGTCTTTCCAAAGACTAGTTCTTAGCAATACCCACACGTTCCACTTTGGCTTATTATTAGAATCAGATAGTCAAAGGAGGAGGAATAGGGAAATAAGCACCTAACTTAAGTATGACCAAATTTTAGAAAATAAACTATATTCTTTTCTAGTTTAACAGTTTTTAAAAATTGTTATATAGTTTCAGAAATTATACCAGCAAGATTCATTAAAGTAAGTGTTTGTATTTTTTCTTTCATTTAAAAAAAATCATTTGGTTTGTTTTTAATACTTTTGGTCAGTTTCTACTGCAGACTTTGAACCTGTTACATTCAGAACTGAGGCTTGGGTGACAACACAAGGTAATAATACATTGTGATCCTCAGAGCTTTTCCATTTCATTGTCAGATTGTCAAACTCATTCCATCAGCATCATAGCTATAGGTTTTTTGCTTCTGATAAGGCTACATTGTCATCTTTAGTTGTCACTCTGTTATAGTCTTCATCATAAAAATACTGAAAATTCTGACTAAAACAAGTTATCCATTGCTTTTAAGAGAGCCATGCATGAACCTAACTCAAGTCATCTTTTATGCATACAGCCATCTGAAATTGTTTTGTCATTTTCTATGTTTTTTTAACCAATGTTTTGTTAAAGCTGGGTTTACAAAGAAATTCTCTTGATTTTGACAACTGTTACGGTGTCCAGGAATTTCTTTGTGGACCTAAAGTTATACCTTTTTTTTTTTTAACTATGTGATAGTTGTTCTTGGATTGACATTTTAGTTAATTATGTGGTCTGATTTAGTAAACTATGAAAGTCTCAATGTGGTATCACCACCACGATAATAATTTAGCCATGATTCTTACCCTTTTTATTCAGCAGAAGATCCCTAAGAATGAGTCTTGACTTCTGGAATTAATAAGTTAATTTTATCTATAACTCATTTCCAATGAACTTTCCATTGTGAAAGAAGACATGCTATTTAATAATAGGGGTGAAAGTTTACATTAAAAAGTTAAAAAGACACATTTCCTAAAATATAAGGAAATCCAATAAGCTTTAGGAAATATAGAGCCATGGGTCATGCTCTCCCTAGCTTATGAACTACAGACTCTGTAGTAACTGAAGCTTTTCTTTCTTCAGCTCCTAAACCATCAAAACGAACCCGTCGTCCACGTCCCAAACCTAAAACCAAACCAACTACTGAGGCACCTCAAACAAAACCGGGTAAATGTGGGTTTGGGGTTAAGGGACTGATGCTAGCAGTTTAGGGGAGTCTGGGGTTAATATAAGTCCTCTGTGGGTAAAGACACAAGACAGTCTGCTGCTGCTCCCACTGTTGAGTTAGCAAAGGAAATCGTGGTTGGAGGAGACCTGTGTGGCAGCTGAATTCCTTGTGCTTTCGGCATAGAGATCTCTTTTAGTAGGTATTTTATTTACTTTTTCTAATGTCATAATACTCTTCTATTAAGTATAAAATATCTGAAGTAGAACCAAGCATTCTTAATTCAAGAAGCAAATATTAAGAGCCTTGCATCCCCCTGCGCAGCCACATCCACAGCTGTGAGAAGAATATCACGAAAGTAGGCAGCTTGCTTTTATTCTCAATCTGAAATCTAGCCAAAGTCAAAACCTGTCCCGATATGAAACACTCAAAGATTGGATCAAGGCAGCATGTCTGTGAACATCTAGCTTGTTTTTTTGCAGGAGCTGTAAATATCTATGAGCTTAGAGAGAGAGAGTTTGAAAGGGACAGGAGGAAGGAGTTGGAAAGAAGTTGGGTCTTAAAATCATGAAAATGAACAGAGGCAGAAAGAAAGGGGTATAGAGGCCAACCAACGGGCACAGGTTTCTGCATAAAAGGGGGTGGGGGTCAGCTTCTAAGTGATGATAGCAGTTCTGTGTTTGGAAGGGTTCATAAGAGCAGGTCAAGAAAAATCCTTGAATGTATGACTCAGAAGTTTGGCTCTGACCCTAAAAGCATCAGTGGTCTTTCCTACCTATACAGGATACCACGTTTTTGTAATCAGAGGGGTGCTCTGCTGGACACCACAAACTGAGTGAATGGTTCTTACCCTAATTTGTTGAGGGTCTTTGCCTTCACTGAGGTTTCAGACTATTTCCAAATATGAATTCTCAACATGATAAACATGGTTCACTTTGCTTTAATCTTTGCTATGCCTTCGTTTAAATATAAGTGCTATTTATCATATCCATGATTATTTACATATGCTCTTTCCTGAAAGCTTCCACAGATAAGCCAACAATTACCAGAATAGTTACCTAAGTATATATTTAGTAAAATATTTAAATAAGTTTCCAAGGGCAGTCTTCTATAATAGTTAGAATTAGGTTCTTAGAAGTATTGTGTTGGTTTTATTGAGATACTTACCAGATTGGCTTACCATCTCATAAAAAGACATTTACCTGGCTATAGGGTGACCAGACCTTTAAATAACAAGTATTTACTAATGTATACCTATTGAAGCAATATTAAACTTGTAAGATTTAATTTGCTGATTTTCACAGTGCTTATTTCATTGCTTTTGATCAGTTCCTATTACAGATCTTGAGCCTGGTACTCCTAGAACCGAAGGTTCAGAAATCATAGGTAATGAGACTATGTGTCTTTCAAACAGTACTTTTCCTACTCGTTGTCATTCCATTGTAGCTACAGGTTCTCCTGCATCTTAAAAACCATCTCAACATCCTCTGTTGTTAATCCATTACAGTCTTTATCTTGAAATTACACTAAGCTCTATGTCCTTATTTGTTGAATTTCAAACAACTCTGCATTAACTAATTTTAGGACGTGCTATGAAACTTCTCAGTGTTGTGTCACATTACCATGTGCCTTTGTTTAAACAACATTGACTATTTTAAGCTTCATTTCATGCATGAATTTCCATCCATCCCTTACTTACACTGTTTATGTCTCGTCAGTTGTAAAAAAAATACCATATTTCTTTGCTCATATAACTTTTTGTTGTATTTTATTATATTAGGATCTGTGTGATTACATTGGTGGGTATATTATTTCAATGAATAGTGTTTTTGTTCACTGTCAAAATTTTAAATGTGCTGTCTTGAAAGTTTAAATGATAGGCTTACATGAGAAAGTAGGCTGACTCTCCTTTTCTAACAGGGTTTTAAAATATTTCTTAACTTTCATTGAATTACGAACCAGTTTGATAAGCACAGACTATTCATTATGTATTAATCCTTATGTTTCCAAACGTATGAGCTCATTATTGTACTGTGATTATTTAAATACTCAGCTAAAACAGTAAATATTTATTTCAACTTGTACAGAGGGCAAGTGAACTGATGAATGCTTTTTCCAGTAGAGTTAGAAAAGTATATGTATCATACAAATGAGTAAAAAAGAAAACTGTGCAGCAGAGTCTTCCATATTAGCAAGAGTCATATAATCAAACGCCGAGAACTTCTTGTTAACCGCAGTATTTAGCAGAGTGCGATGCTATGTCTCTCTTATTAGATTAATGAATACTTGGCTGTTTGGTCAAATCTACGAAGAACAAGTCTTTCTTTTCTCTTGGTTCTGAAGCTTAAAAAATTACTTCCAAAATTAGTAAAGTGAATTTTAAAATTTCTTTCACTTATCTTATTATTTTTGGTCAGTTTTTCCTACAGTCCTTGAACCTGTCACTCTTAGAATCAAGGCTCCAGAAACAACATTAGGTAATGATATTCTATGTTTCTCATCAATTTTTCTGCTCATTGTCAATGCATTTCATCGTCATCATAATTACATTGTCATCAGCTTCAAAGGACTGTCTTGTCATCCACTGCTGTCTTTTAACCATATTTTTCTTCTTCTTAAGAGTATTGTATTTCTAAAAGAAGTTACCTATTTTAAAAGCTATGCATGAACCTAGATCAGAGTATCTGTGTTATTTGAGTTTTTGTCATGTACTTTCATCTAAACAGTGCTCATATTTAAAGCTGAGTTTCAAATGCAGTAGATAATGTCTATATCTTCTCTAGACCAACTAAACATAAGCATAGCAATTAACAGTGTTATGATTTCCTTGACATTTTTTTTCTCTATTTTTATGAAATGAGGAGCAGGGAGGCAGAGAGACAGACTCCTGCATATGTCCAATCGGAATCCACCCGGCATGCCCACTAGGGGGCGATGCTCTGCCCATCTGGGGTGTTGCTCCGTTGCAACCAGAGCCATTCTAGCACCTGAGGCAGAAGCTATGGAGCCATCCTCAGTGCCCGGGACCAACTTTGCTCCAATGGAGACTTGGCTACCAGAGGGAAAAAGAGAGACAGAGAGAAAGGGTAGGGGGCAGATGGGTGCTTCTCCTGTGTACCCTGGCCAAGAATCGAACCTGGGACTTCCACACATTGAGCCAACGCTCTACCACTGAGCCAACTGGTCAGGGCCTGCCTTGGCATATATAAATTTTATGGTGTGACTCTAAGACCTACAGTTTGGCAATAGTACTTACCTTTTCTTTTTGAACTTAGAGATATATAAAACTCTTCACTCCTTAATTTTATGTGTTTTATCTCTCAAGAATCTTTAGTGATAAAAAATTAACAAAATAGGAGGAATTATTTCAACCTTAAAAATTATATTTCTAAAATATCAAAGAAATATAGCATATTTTAGAAAATCAAGAGCCTTATTTCCCAAACTGCCTTCACTAGAGCAATCCAAAATGTCTTCCTTCAGCTCCTAAGATATCACAATGACTCCATAATTCACACCCCAAACAAATTTTTCAAAGCAAGCTTTCATATTAGTTAGAGTCAGAAAATCAAACACCTTGGAAAACCACATGCTGTTCTTAATAAGATGCTTAACAGAGTTCAAATATTGTCACTACCTTCTGAAATGAATTATTCCTAGCTAGTTTGACCAAATTTTTGAAAAGACACTATTCACTTCCTGTTCATTCAAAAGTATAAAAAAATTGTTTGTCATTTGAAACTAATGTTTGAAAGAAAAATTAAGACTATGTGTGTTTAAACTTTCTCATTTTCATATTGTTGCTTTTGGTTGGTTCCTACTACAGGCTTTGAACCTGTTATTCATAGTTCTTATGTTCCAGGAACATTAGGTAACAATATTATGACCTCATTACATACTTTCTTGCTCATTAAAACCCACTCCATCACTGTCATGGCCAGAGTTGCTCTTGCTTTCTTAGACTGCTGTTGTCATTCCGTTTCATACTTCATTGTATAAATAGTCAGAATTCTTACTTCAAGTGTTACCTATTGTTTTTAACAAATGGTAGTGTTTTAACAATGTTAATGTCCTTGGATCCAGTTGAGGAAATCTCTCTGGCATAAAATCCCCTTTATAATTTTATTATATGATTCAATGAAGAGTCTGAAAATCAAATTGCTCCCCTTCTGTGGCTTGCTAACATGTACTTCTCAACTCTGTGCCCTCTGAGGCAAAGGCACAAATGGTGGTTAGCATGTTTACAACTGCAGGTTTGACTAGGAGGCTCGTGGTTGAGAAGAGATCTATATGGTAGTCAAACTCACCATGTGCCCTGCATAAGGATTGTCTCTGACAATAGATGCATCTTACACAATTCCCTTATTATTCCATTGTATTCATCTCTTTTTAAAAAGTGTTGTTTCTTTGGTTTATGTAAACAAATACTTCCTTGCTCTCTGTCTTCCCGGCACTGTATTTGCAGTTAAGTGGGATGGGGTGGGATGCTGAACAGAGATGGAGATCAAAATTAAGGGTTTGTTTTACTTTTGAACAGACAACAATATAATTGTGGGAAAAAAAATCAGTTCTTGAGTTTTGTCTTAGATATAAGACAATTTACTTATACAAAATCAACTTGTATAATTGAGTGGTTAAAAAATATAAAGAGAAAATATTTAAAGGAGTCAAGGACCTATGTGGGCTGTTAAAAAATAATCGGACTTCGAAATAATTTCAGGATTTGAATTAGTAGATGGAAGGGCATGAACAGGAAAAAATAAAACAAAAAGTCTTGACCCCTATTGAGAATACCAGAGAGGGGAGTCAAACTGGAACATACAACAAAACACTTCTAGATGAAACTAAACATTTTGTTAATGATGCTCTCAAGAAATCAGCTATAGGGAGCTCTTAAAAGCCCTTGTGGAAATTCAGATTCAGGTGCAATAATCAATGAGAATCTAATTTTTTCAAATAGAATCTTGCTTTTCTAGACGACTGTTTAAGATCAGAGGTCAGCAACATTTATGTGAAGAATTAGTTAGGGAATATTTTAGACTTTGCAGGCCACTCAGTCTCTGTCACATTACTCAACTCTGGAACTGGAGCCTGAAGCCAACCAAAGCCAATATGTCAATGACATGCAAATATGCCTTGAATTATTTGTGGATGTGTCTTTGCACCAATAAAACTTTATTTGAATTTCATACCACTTTTACATGTTATGAAATATTACTCTTAAGTATTTTCCCATCATTTAACAATGTAGAAAACATTTTACGCTCACGGGCCAAACAGCAGGAGAGCCATAGTTTGCCAATTTCTGCTTTAAATAATGCCTACTCTGCATTAACTCGCCATCATCTTGCTATTTTGAGGGACTATGTATTTCAATTCGTTGCTTTATCTAAAGCCTATAAAATAAATTATACGTAACTGACAACTTAGACCCTCTTTTCAGCTCCCACTGAACTGCAAACTCTTATTTTGAGACCAGCGACATTACCAAGCCTAGAAATGACACAGAGTCAACTTGGTAAATATAAATAGATTGTTTTATCTGTGTGCGTACACTGAGCTTCAAGGGACAAACTCCAAGTGTTGTATTTCCAAATATAGAAACACAAAAGAATACACATTTAACAACTCTTTCTCCATAGTGTACAATGGTCTTTCCATGATTGCATATTAGTAAGTGTTAAATTAGTAATGTATTCTGTTTATATTAATTGTATTACTCAATATTATAGAAAAACTTATCTTCATTTCATTCTTTATTCTGTTTCATTTTAGATAGTAATCATGTATCTGATTAAGTAGTTAACAGAAAACTTAGAAGAACTGATTTTATTCTTTATCTTTACTTTTTACTAACAGTTATGAATTTGTGGTACTATTTAGTAGTAAGCACAATCGGTGTTCTGCCAAATGAAAAGAATGCTAGTTCAATTGTGACCATCAAGGAAGAAGAAAGTACTCCCTTCACTAAAAACAAAATATTTTACCTTATACAATATAAACACGAACATATTGGCCTTCAAAATTAAAAACAAAATTATAAATTATTCTTAGCAATGCTGTTGCTACACTCTAACATTTATTTTGAAACATTGGATTTTATTAATTGATTGATTGATTGTAGCATAGGATTGTAATCTTTTTTATCTTTTTCGTGCCTCTTTTAATTAAGTAATGGCATTTTGATACTCATATTGACAGTACAAGGTAAAGTTGCTATTGGTTATCTACAACACATAAAATTGTGAGTTCATTCAATTATTAGAGCTTCTTCTATTGTTAATAAAAATATATTATCATCGGCTAGCATGAATCAGTTATAGGTACAAAGCACTTTTCTAAATACTTAGTTTGTATTCTTTTGTTCAAAGCTTACAGCAACCCACCCTTGATCAATGGTATCATCGTGGGTTTTTGTTTTGTTTTTGTTTATTTGTTTGTTTGTTTGTTTGCTAGTTTCTGAAGTCCTGGAATCTGAATCTGTTACATTTAGCACTGAGTCATCAGAGAAAGGTATAGGTAAAAATACTTCCTAATGGGAAGTCAGGTATATGTGCTTTTTCTAACTCACTGTGAAAGTCCTCTTTGAATGCCCTCATGCTTTGTGACATTTCATAGCTTCTCACATCTTGTGCTCATCCAGTAAATCTTGAGAGTCAAATATATACAGCATATGATGCTAGTGTCTGCAGTATTGCTGTGCAAGTTTCACTATTTTCTTATTTAGTTTCTATCAGTCTGAATGCAAATCTTAATATTTTCATGTTCTGGCCACTCTTTCAATATGAACATGTACATGCTATTTTTCATTTTAATGTCATTTGTAGTATTCATCTCCATGCTTTCCAAAGACTCACTCTGTCTTTTTCTTACTAGAATCCCTTTTTTTAAATGTAAGGAAGTGAAATGATCTGCTTGCTTCAGGTAGAAATTTCTATAGACTAAACCAGTTATTTTGTGTGTGTGTGTGTGTGTGTGTGTGTGTGTTTTCCCACATAGCATATTACCTGTTTTTATTTCCGCCAACTTAAATTGTATTCATCTTCATAAATCACCTAGATATTTTACTCAAGAATGTATTTACTTAAAATAACTAATCTGTTCTCAAATTAAACAGTATTCCATTACAGAGTGGTAAGGGCTGCCCACCATTAACCAGACATCCCCTGTTTTCTCCCTAGCCTCAGCTGAAACAGATTATGTATATCCCACTGCCCAAGCACCACTCAGGCCAGAGGAGCCAAAGACTGAAGGTGGTAAAGGTTTTCATGCTTTGATTCATTTAATGCAACAAATTTTTAATTGCTATATATTATGTTTATGGAATAAGAAAGTTCAAGCTGTGGCACCTATAGAATTGAATAGATTTTAAGAGCTATGAGTCCTCAAATTATTGGATTTTTTAAAATAATAATTATCTCTTTGAATAAAGAAATAAATTTCACCATGGCCCGTGGTGGCTCAGTGAATATTGACCTGAAATGCTGAGGTCACTGGTTCAAGGCCCTGGGCTTGCCTGGTCAAGGCACATACAACAAACAATCAATGAACAACTAAAGTGAAGCAACTATGAGTTGATACCTCTCACTCCCCATCCTCTCCTCTCTCTATAAAATCAATAAATAAAATCTTTTATAAAAAAAGAAATTTATGTTTCTCTACAGTATTTGACAGTTAAAACAGAAATATTAGATTGGAGGGTTCTTTTGTAGGATAGAATTTTCATTCTTGGTTCTCTTTTATTCTTGTCTAAATGCTTCATCCTATCTGAAAAAAAACAAAATGATGCAAACCCTTAAGAGAATGAGTTGGGTTGATGTTAAATAAAAATACTTGACTGTAGCTTGACATCTTACAAATTTTAAAACTGTTCTCCTTTGTTTTGATACAGTGGTGGAATCTATTACAAATGAGTCTGAACCACCTGAGACTTCACTAGGTAATGACACATGTCAGCAGCATCTGTCCTTATTGTCATCATCATCTGAGAACCTCAGGTTCTCTCTCATTGTAAATTCATGTTGCAACATCATTTTTTTTTTTGTCACAGCAGTTAATTTTCTTTCTAATCATAACCATTGTTCAAGAAGTCTCTTCTTCCATTCAGTTTTGTATCTGGACCTGGTCTCTTTCTCTACTTAAGTCAACAAAACTATCCAATCTAAAGCACCCTTTTCCTAACCCTGCGTATTCTGCCAGCTTGATGTTGTGTTGAATATTTCATACAATATTTTTTGTATAATGATTCATTCATACCTTCTACTCTGGCAACATACTTTCCACTAACACTCATTCTGTCACATTCATTTATATGTTTGATGTTTTCTCTATTATTTAAGTGAAATTCAATGCTTCTTGAATTGGCTTATGCTTTAACACTTTTTTTAAAGTTTTTTTTTTATTTATGGTTATTATTGACTATATCTTTCTAGCATTGTTGAGGAGGTACTAGGGTGAAGTAAAGATTTAAAAAAATAAGGACATTGCTTACTTTGACAGGCATATTTTAAACTAAATGTATTATATAGAAGAAGGAATGTTATTTTGCTGCAAATTTTTCATTTTCTTTCTTTTTAAAAAAAGATCTACTTGTTATCTTCATTTCTGTCATCTGTACTCAAGGTGTGTGAAGCACCATGGTGACTAGGGTTATTCTTTTATAATTATCATAGAAGCATCAACTCTGTCTTCCCAAACTATAATCCTGCCCACCCCAAATGAGCCTCAGATTGAACCAGGTAAATACATTATTTTGTATTTCATGTAGAAGGTGAGTGTTTGTGGAGAATAAGAATGGAAAGACAAGATGGGCACTACTTGATATCAAAAGCCCCGCCTTAATCCCTTGGCTCACAGTCCTTGCTGCCCTACTTCTTCTGCCCATCATCTGTAGCCAGTCATGTGGAAGTGTGAATATTCTTTAGAATATGGCCAAAAAAACACCTCTCAGCTGCTGTACAAGTCTTTAATATAGAAAATAGTCATGTTTCTGGGGAAGATCATGTATATTCTATTGAAATATAAATATATATCCTAATTGAAATATTTTATCACCTTGACTAGTTTTACAAATTATATGGTCATGTAGAAGAAAGTATTTCAAAATATCTGATTTGTGTTTGAGATGAACAGAAATAGGCTTTCCTGTGCAATCCATATGAAAAGGTATAACTGGTCAGTCACCTTTTCATTAAGGTCCTTGACTTCTTTCCACTCCGTCCTGCATTGGTTTGGCCATTTCACTATGTGCAAATTAGAGAAACTGAAATTAAACTGGTTACTTTGGCAAGTCATAAAAGGTTTACTTGATTGTTGAGTAATGAAGGAGAGCAAGTCATCAACATGGATAACTAAATATTCTTCTTCTTACAAGGAAAAATCCTCTCAATAGCCATATGCTGTATTGGAATAGGAGTTTATTACAAATAAGCCCAAACTTGTGTTTTGATTGCCATTGAACTCTTTTATTTGACTCTATTTCCAAAGGACGTGTAGATATTAATTTTACTTATTGTCCTCAGAAATACCTTATTAATATTGCCTATTAAACTCTACAGTTTAATGATTAGCAAAATTCTGCATTGACTGCATTAACTGAATCTGTGTTAGTTATCTCTAACTTTGCAAAATTTATTGGTTTTATTAGCTGTAATTATTAATATTTTTGAAATGTTTAATTGTGAATATTATTAGTAAATTTTATCTTTCTGAATCATTTTTGTGGCATTGCCCCATGATATGCCTTTACCTGCTGCACACCATCTGTATTATACCCCAGGGGGAACAAATCTCCTGACAGTAGGAAGCAAGGACGTTGGGGTCAGAAAGTCATAAAACTGAAAGAAATTCTAAAATCAGAAAATTTTAGAGTTGGAAGGACTCTTTAAACCTTCTGTAACTTTTGATGGAGATCCGGCAGCTGTCACCCAGTGATTAGCAAAGGGAGCTCTAAATGCCCAGGTTCCGGGCTTCTAAGGCAGTATAACCTCCAACATATCTTGGTGTTCATCTCTCTACAGGTAAGAAGGTTCCACCACAACCATTGCAGGCCTTACATATTTTTATTTAGTATCAAGAGGAAGTCTCTGCAGACTCTTTAGAAACTTTTAATAGCTAATAGCTCTTATTTTCAGCAATCTTTTCCTAAGGTGCTTGAAACTCTGTGACCTTGAAAAACATTGTTTCTTTCTACCTCTCTCATCCCAAACACACTTTATTCCAACCACATGAGATGTTTCCACAAACTGCAACCCTGTTCTGTTTTGATAATATCTTTTCTCCAGCAGGATACACTTTTAATTTTCTTGGTGAAGAAATAATTGGTTTTTATACTGAATGTCCTAGAACCCCTTTGGGAATTGCCAGCGAAGGAATAACATTCTTCAGTAACCTATCCTTTTAATTTCTGTTCAATTTCTCTTTCTCAGTATGACAAATAAAAATTGTTCGGTTTAATAAGATTAATTTTTTTTCCATCAGCACATTCTATTCAAATGCATTTATTTTCTAGGTAATTTTGGAATGTGGCATGCTGACTTTTATTTTTATAGAAGTAATTGTATCTATTTGTACTCAAAATATGTATTGTTCTGGAATAATCTGATAAAATGGTATGTACATGTATTAAGAATGAATATTTGTTATTATGAAATTAATTTTAACCTGTTTTAAAGGTATTTGAAGATGTTTTTGGAATTCCAACAGTTTCATTGTCCAGCTGAATATCTTGGATATCATTCAATGTTCCTTCTTGTTTTGTTATAATGAAAAATTATCCTCCTATACTTTGTAGCTCTCTGGAAGCATTCATTGCATTGATTGCTGTGTATTTACACCATCAGTCACTCAACAAACATCTCTGAGAGCCTTGAGGTTATTAAATGCTGTGATTTTTTTAAGAGCTCTAGAGCTCCAAACCTTATGTCTTTTTTTGTTTTAGCTCCCAAGCAGACACTGCGCATTCCTCCCAAACCAAAAACATCGCCACGTCCAAGAGTTCCACAGACACAACCAGGTAAATACATATTTTTATTCTGGCCTGAAAACTTTTATGTTAGTGAAATTATTCTGTAGAATTACAGCAAGTTGGGTTTTTAATCCTTGGGAAACAAGTCTTCCTTTGAAACCTAATAAAATATTCACACACACTTTTAGACTAAAATGTATATTATTATAGAATAGCTTATTCTTGAGAGCTTCCCTACTGTTACATGATTTTAAATGGGAGATGGAGAAGAATAAAATTTCTTTAAAAAGTAGCCTGTCAACTTTTCTTCACTCTCCCAACTTGAAAATTTCTACTCTTTCCATTATTTTTGAATGTTCCTCCTTTTGCCAATCACCTAGGTGTTTTTTGTTTTGTTTTGTTTTTTTACCTTTCATTAGATTTTATTTAACTTTAATGTCAAGATGATAACATAATTCCTCTCTTATAACATAAAAATTACATAATATTGCTTTGGTTGTTTTGCTGTAAAATTTTCATAAGGACCCCAAAAAGATACATTATAAACCATTTTTTATTCTGTTCAAGAAGTTCTCATTTGAATGATTAGCCCTAAATTCTTAACCAAGCTCTTGTCTAATTTCTCCAATCTCCATTTTGGACTACCATAAACTTGACATGCCTCAAATAAAGCTTATTGTTTTTCCGCCTTTCAATTTACATCTGTGGCAGGTTTTCAGTGTTTTATATCTGGTTTTTACCTCTCTTCCTCTTCTAGCCTCTGCAATTCATCTGTCACTAATCATGGGACATTCTAGCATTAGTGCCTACTCTAAGCATCTATCCAGAATATTATTAGTAATTCTAGTCTTTTGTCATTGAGCAACTGATCTCCTGTCTCTCTTCCCTCCTAATTTTAAATTGTATCACCCCTTGATGCTCAAGTGATTGTTTATCTAATTCATTTAATCAGTTAATCATTCAACAAATATTTCTTGCATTCTTACTATGTGCCAGGCAATGCACTAGACACTAGGACTGTAAAATAGAATGGAACCCTTCCATTGCCAAGGAAATTACAGTCTAGGCCAGGGGTTGGCAAACTCATTAGTCAACAGAGCCAAATATCAACAGTACAACGATTGAAATTTCTTTTGAGGGCCAAAATTTTTAAACTTAAACAATATAGGTAGGTACATTGCTGATCGAGGAAGCGCCCGCACTGTGGAAGAGCCACACTCAACGGGCCAAAGAGCCTCATGTGGCTCACGAGCTGCAGGTTGCCCGACCTGGGGTCTAGGCCCATCACCTAAATTTAAATGTATCATTTATACATGGTCTTCATCCAAAAAGTATATGAGGTGCACCTAAAGGAAACCTCACTACTACTAATGGTCTGGTGAAAGAAAAACATTAGCAGGTAGGAGTGTTAACTTCCCAAAACAAATCCTTTAATCATATTGGAGTGTCCCTACTGAAAGAGAGAAGCTATGTATTTGTCTATGGTCTTTAATGTCTTATTCTGAGGGAAATTTTCGCTGTTATTTTTTTCTTTAAAGGAAAATTCCTTAAAAGACATTTCTATGTTCCACATCTAACTAATGTTTTTTAGATCTATTTTAATGTACTTAAAAATGTGTTATTTAATTACTAAAAGTTTGCTATGAAAATAATACAAATATGATACTTAAGTATATGAGGGTACTAAGGCAAAAATCCCTTGATAGAATGAGAAATTTTAAATAATAATAATAAATACGTGTGAAATGTTAATATATAAGAACCATTGTTGAAAATAACTAATGATTAATGAATAGAATAAAAACAAAAAACCAAAGCAAGTATATTAAATTTGTGGATAAGAAACTAAAGTCTAACTTTAAAAAATAAATCAGCAGATAAAATCATGAGGATGCTCGCAACTTTTTATTTCAATATAAAACATGAAACGAAAGGAGAAATGGAAATAAATAAGAAAGCATGAAAGCTTAAAGAATGTTGGAAAATAAGAGTAGGGGTGAAAAATAAGTGCTGGGAGTTAAGACATTGGGAATATAAATTTCTGGTTAGTAAAATTTTTAAAAGTGAAAGATATGAAGTAACAAGGAAAACATTCATAATTTTCTTTTTGAGCTGTACTCTCTGCATATAAAAATACAGAATAATAAATAAACAGCTTACTCTAAATTTCTATTGTACTATATTTAAAGTTCAAATTTATTTGATTTAGACCATTAGCCAACCTTCTTCCACAAGATATACAGCTTCAGAGGGGATAGGTTCATATGCTCAATGCATTTCACTCTAAATCTGAAACCGTTGAGTGGCTGCCATATAAGCAAGCAAGATTCCTGATTCAGTCCCAACTGAAGCAACTTTCAGTGTCTCCTGCAGAAGACAGCTGCAACCCCAATACTGCTGGCTTTCTCCATGCTACTTAATGCAAGGAAACAATTTAGAAAATTGATCGTGAAAAAACAAAATACATTAATGAATAGGAGAGAAACAAAAAACCAAAGCAAGTATATTAAATTTGTGGATAAGAAACTAAAGTCTAATTATTCCTCTTAAACGTGGATGAAATTAGATTCTTTCTTACCCAAGAGAATATTATCTTACCTAATAGATCCAGCAATATTTTGGGGGGTTTTATAGTCTCTCAAGAATGTGTGCATACTACTAAATATTTCAAAGGTATAGTCAAATCCTAGTACTTCCCTCTAACCCTTGGCTTGCTCTTTATCAACTTCAAAAAGCTTTTCTGGTAAGAGAATGTTCTGTTCATATTACAATACCAAATGCAAATTATTGTTGTTGGGCTGGAAGGGTATCATCTGACAATAGTGTATGCACCTTAAAGTGCGACACAGTGAGTTCCTCTACCACTTTTTTTAGGATAGAATTCTGTAATTGGGCATGCTACCTCTCTTATTTATACTTAAACTGTGTTTATAATTAGATGGCAAAATTTAAATTTCTATTTGCCATTGAAGGCAAAGGGGGATAAAAAGAAATTGGAACAAATCATCAAGAATGTATTGTCATTAAATAAAGGTTTTTAAATTTAGATGTCTGTGTTCATAGGTAATACTTAACAATCCCATTATTAATTTTATACCTGGAAATCTTATAATCACCCAAACTATAGGTGCTTCTAGTTTTTGTAGGAGCAAACAAAAAGAAAATTAGAATGTTCTCAGATCCTTCAATGTCAGCTCCGTAGAGACTATCTAGAAGTGGAAACAATTTTATAGCAGTCTAGTTTCCACATCATTTTGACGTATGACCTTAAATTCTCACAACCATCCTTTGAGTTAAGACAGGTTTATTATTTCCTTCTAAAACATGAGAAACAAGTTAAAAATGTGACCTGCAGAGCTTGAATATAGAGGATCCGGGTGTTTGGACCTAGTGGTAATGTCTGAACCTCAGCTTCAGTTCAAGTCTTGTCTCTGGTACTGAACTATGTAACCTCAGGTCACCAACCCAGTGAAGCTGAGAATTCCTTCCTCCCCCTGTTTGGATGAGAATCAAAGGGCATAAGCCTAATGAAAGCAATTTTTGAAACTATAAAATAAGCTATAAATGAATTAGATTTTTTTTTCCTGTTATCTTTTACATCAGCACCTATTACTCTAAAGCAGGGGTCCCCAAACTTTTTTCACAGGGGGCCAGTTCACTGTGCCTCAGACCATTGGAGGGCCGGACTATAAAAAAACTATGAACAAATCCCTATGCACACTGCACACATCTTATTTTAAAGTAAAAAGACAAAACTGAAATAAATACAATATTTAAAATAAAAAACAAGTAAATTTAAATCAACAAACTGACCAGTATTTCAATGGGAACTATGCTCCTCTCACTGACCACCAATGAAAGAGGTGCCCCTTCCAGAAGTGCGGCGGGGGCAGGATAAATGGCCTCAGGGGCCCGCGGGCTGTAGTTTGGGGACCCCTGCTCTAAAGGAACAGCTGCAGAAAGACTCTTTTAGTTTGTGAACGTATTCATTTAAAGGGTTATTTGGAGCCTAGGACTTGCAGGGAGAATAGAATGCCAGCCCACCCACTCCATCCCAGTCCCTTTCTGCTTTGTCCTGATCTGACTTTAAGCTTCTTTTATCTGTGCTTCTTGGGCTTCTACTCTGACTCACCGAACTCATCTTCAAAGAAAGACACGGTGTGTGGTGGGTGGGGGATGGTGAAGGAGAAGTCAATCAAACATCCAAAAAAGAAGAGCATTCTCACATTAATTTAATTGGTAGTCTCTTCTGAAATGACGGTTTTAAAAAAATCCTCTATCTTACCTTTATTCATAGTCAAATTTTGCATTCCTTACATTTCATTTTTCTAAAACTATCTGGACATCTAATTGATCTGTTTTTAGAGCTTAAGGTTTCTTTTTCTACATATCTCCCATTTTACTGCTTTTTTTTTTCTGTCCATGGTCAGACTTATACTTTATCAAATCATATGTGTTAAGCATGACTGGGAGATGCTGAAACCAAATGGCTCACAGTCTGAGTTCTCTCTTTCAGCTCCTAAGGTGTTCCAGGATGTTACCTCAAAGCCAAAAATGTCACCAAGGCCAGAAGTGTCATATACTCCACCTGGTAAATGTTTTATTTCATATTTGAGCCAAATGCACTCCACTGTCCCACTCTGCTGCAATGAAACATGAGAGCTGATAGATGTGAGGATGTGATGGATTTCACTTATGTTCAGATACCATGTTATATCATACATGGCATGATCATGTCAGAGGTTTTGTAAGAATTATGTAAGTGTTCATATAGTAAGCTATGGATATAATCAAAAAGCAAAAATGTATGCCAAGAATAGAATGTTTCTGGCCCTGGCCAGTTGGTTCAGTGGTAAAGCACTGGCCCGGAGTGTGGAAGTTCCGAGTTTGATTCCCAGCCAGGGCACAGAGAAGTGCTCATCTGCTTCTCCACCCTTCCCCCTTTCCTTTCTCTCTCTTTTCCCCTCCCGCAGCCAAGGCTCCATAGGTGCAAAGTTGGCCCAGGCGCTGAGGACGGCTCCATGGCCTCCGCCTCAGGTGCTAGAATGGCTCCAGCCACAATGGAGCAATGCCCCAAATGGGCAGAACATTGTCCCCTGGTGGGCATGCTGGGTGGATCCTGGTCGAGCCTATGTGGGAGTCTGTCTGACTGCCTCCCCACTTCTAACTTTGGGAAAAATAATAATAATAACAAACATATTAATGTTGGCTGTGAGGAGTATGAAGAGTAATACTATACAAGATACATAAAAACTATAAACAGGCCAGTTCTGGTCAGGTTTTGCTGCCAAATAAATTTAAAAGGACCATTTGGGTTTTAGAGCAATTTGGGCTTCAGAACTATGGGTAAGGAATCATGAATACATAGTTGTAGAAGGTCAATGAAATGGAAAACAGACCACAGTGTATAAAGAAGATATAACTGAGAGACTAGGAAGGAGAGTCAGATAGAGGTTTTTGAAAAAGGAATGAGAGCAAGAGAAGGATGGTGTGAAAAAGAAGCCATGTCAAGGGAATGATTTTTTTTTTTTTAAGATTTGGAGCACTTGAGCTGTTTTATAGGTGGAGGGTAAGAAACCTATGGATAAATGGAAATATGGACTAATGGAGAAAAATATCAGATAATATAAACAATGGAAAATAAAAAGCCATAGGAAAGATGGGGTGGAGGGTGGACCAAGAGCCCAGGTTAAGCTTGATAAGTGTCCTCCCAAAGGGCAGGTGATATACTTCTTCTCAGGCTGGACCTAAGGGCACAAGATTAGGATAAAGCAGTAGAGTACTGGAAGTAAAAGGGGTGTGTAGTCTACATGTATTACTTTGCTAAAGGATCAGTATCTTTGCAACCTGTTGCAGAATACACCTTATTGTAGACTTCAGATTTCACCGTCTATATTAGGCAATAACACATCGATTCTCTCGCCTGGCAGAACACCCATCCACATTCATTTTTATTTGTCCATATTAGACATTTCGCTCATAATTATCTTGTATGGTGCTTTAGAGTGGTGCTCTTTATTCAAAAGGATAGTTTTCCTGACCAGGCGGTGGCGCAGTAGATAGAGCATCAGACTGGGATGCGGAGGACCCAGGTTCGAGACCCCAAGGTTGCCAGCTTGAGCGCGGGCTCATCTGATTTGAGCAAAGCTCACCAGCTTGGACCCAAGGTCGCTGGCTTGAGCAAGGGGTTACTTGGTCTGCTGTAGCCCCACGGTCAAGGCACATATGAGAAAGCAATCAATGAACAACTAAGGTGTCACAAGGAGAAACTGATGATTGATGATTCTCATCTCTCTCCGTTCCTGTCTGTCCCTATCTATCCCTCTCTCTGATTCTCTCTCTGTCTCTGTAAAAATAAATAAATAAGGATAGTTTATTTCATTGATTGGTTTGTTACTATACATGGTAAGTTGGTTAATATAATTGAGTCTGAAATATAAAATGGTAAATATTCTTATAAGGAAATTAAAAGTGCCTTCTAAAAAAAATTGTCATTATTTATATTTGTTTCCCCTATCATGAAAGATTTAGGTTTTAAGAACCAGGTTCTCATTTAATTTTTTATTGATTGATTGATTTTATAGAGAGGAAGGAGAGAGAAACAGAGAGAGAGAAATATTGATTTGTTGTTCCACTTATTTATGCATTCACTGGTTGGTTCTTATATGTGCTGTGACCTGGGATCGAACTGACAACCCTGGCATATCCAGACAACACTCTTCACCAACTGAGCTACTCAGCCACTACCAAATCATTGTCTTAGTTAATTTAATACACAGAGACATGCTACACAGGGAAAAATAAAAAAATAAAAAGAAAAACTTGTATTTCTTGAAGCTACAATTGACCAGCCAAGAGAATTATCCATAACCCTTTCCTGTGAATATTTTTAGAATTTTTCTTTTCACCGATTTTAGCTGCTTTAGAAAGCCTACTATGGCAATTTATTATATCATCACTTCATGGTGAAAAAGTGCCAGTCGGCCCTGGCTGGGTGGTTCAGTGGATGGAGTGCCGTCTCAGCCCTCCCAGGTCACAAGTTCAGTCCCCTGCCAGGGTGCATGCAAGAAGCAACCAAAGAGTGCACAGCTCAGTCGAACAGCTAGGTGGAATGATGAGCTGGTTGAGGCCTCACTCTCTATCTTCCTTCTCCTCCTTCCTTTCATTTCTCCTCCCCCAAAATAAATAGAAAAATTAAAAGAAAGAAAAAAAAAGTGACAACTGCAGCAGCAGGAATTCACATTACCCAAGCCTAAATTCCTCAGTCAGCCAGAGCAGGCAGCGAGTAATGTATTTACAGTACAGTGGATTTATTGGTTGTACATTTCTTCTGTTTCTCCTTTCCTAATCCCAACTCCTCTCTGCCTAGCCTAGCACTGTAACCAATTAGGTTATTTATAAACTACCAGCGCTTTGTATGGTCCTGAGCCAAATCAAAGTGCCTTCCCTTTCACCCTCCTGATAAACATTTAGTTTGATTTACAACTAGAAATTTCTCATATTTTACTATTTCAATTCCCCAAAATACTACAGAGCAAAGGTGAAACATTCATTGTTTTGATGGGTTTTCTCTAACTTTGTTGACCACTGATCTTTTTAGGTAGATTTTTTTCTTTAAAAAAATCCAGAGTTTCAAGTTCCCTTGGATGTTATTTTTTTAGTTCATAAAAGTTCTAATTGAGTCAAGTTTCTTTTCAATAGACCAAATCCCACCACTGCAGTTTCACTGGTACTTAGTGGCCTAGACTAAGAACAGATACCTTAAACATCCCCAAAAGCAATAAAAAGGGAATGTCCATTTTATGTAGCCTATTTTTATACTAATGATATACAATGTGGTGTGTGAACACCTGGTACAATTTTTTTTTTCATCTTTCTTTAAAGCACAGTTTAAAGCCTGAATTCTAATTCTTTTTCTCCAGCACCATATCATATGAAAGAAAATTATACTGCCTACCAAAGAGATTCTGGTATTTATGAAATCTTCAGAGTGATAGGAAAACCTTTCAGCGAGAGAATAGGGCTAAAAAGGACCTCTGACTGGGGAAACTGAGTCAAAGAAGCATATTATCTTGCTCTTGGAAGAAGACTTTGCTATAGAAATCTGGTACCAGCAGTAGGCAAGTCACCCTGATATTTGCCCCAATGGGAAACAAGGTGTCAAATTCTATGCCGGCTGTTTTATTTTGCCAAAATAGAACTGGACACAGGCATTAAAAATATACTGGATAGCAGAGACTGAAAATGAATATGCTTATTGTTTAGCTGACATTTTTGTTCTTTGTTTTCATAGTCTCATATGAAATGATGTCATATGTCAGGAGGCCCTGATACCTAATATACTGGAAGCCACATCACTAAGAACAACAAAAATGGCAACATTTATCTAGTATTACTATGTAACAATACTCCATCAACTTTTCATGTGGTATCTTCTAATAAGTAGTTCATTTCCTTTGCTCTGTTTTCTCCTCCTGATAACTATTAGTGTCTCCTTCCTTCCTTCCTTCCTTCCTTCCTTCCTTCCTTCCTTCCTTCCTTCCTTCCTTCCTTCCTTCCTTCCTTCCTCCCCTTTCCTTTCTTCCTCCCCTTTCCTTTCTTCCTCCTCCTCCTCCTTCTTTTTCTTTTGCAAATGAGAGGAGGGGAGATAGAGAGACAGACTCCCACATGCACCTGGACTGGATCCACCCAGCAACCCCATCTGGGGCCATGCTCACAACCAAGCTATTTTTAGCATCTGAGGTGGTGGCTCCATGAAGCTACCTCAGTACCTGGGGCTGATGCACTTGAACCAATCAAGCCATGGCTATGGGAGGAGAAGAGAGATAGCTAGAGAGAGAGAAGGGAGAAGATAAGCAGATGGTTGCTTCTCCTGTGTCCCCTGACTGGAATGGAACCCAGGATATCCACACGCCATTTTACTACTGAGCCAACTGGCCAGGGCCTGTTAGTGTCTTTTAGAATAAAACTTTGTTCTTTTCTTATTCAAGAATTTTGCCTTTCTTGCTGTTTCCATCAATTTGTAGGCTATTTGTACACTTTATCTAAGATCCTGTATTTTCTATTGCTATCAGTAGAATTGTAGTGTGAATATCAAATGGCACCTAACCACTTTACTCAAACATTTTCTATTTTGAAGTCAATGTGAGAGAAACCTGCCTTCTTGGATTGAATTACTTTAGTATTTCCTCTTTGAAAAATTTTTCTCAAGGAGAGGCTTCAAAATGAAATTTTATTCCTACTGGAACCTTCCCTAGATGGTAGCATTCTTCCATTTTGAAAAGAATGGTATCTTTTTGGCTTTGTTCTTTAGCCACCGTGAAAGTACCTTTGCTTCGTTCTTGCTTTCCAGGTTTTATACCTGTGGACTGTTTCACTCCAGGTGTGACATTTAGAAGACACAGTGTTTCCTATCTTTGTTCTTTCAGTTCCAGGAGATGTGTTCCTTCCCCATAAACCAGACCACAAAGTCTCCCAGAGTGAACCTGGTAAATAAACTATTTTATTTTCCCAATTAGGAAGTATATTTTCAAAAGGATTCTTGAGTTAAAAAAAAATTTTTTTAATGATCGTGATGTGGAAGAAGCTTGAAGAAAATTATGGATATAGAATGTCTGGGGTGGTTTTTTTTTTTTTTGAGAAGGTTTAATCATACAATCTGTTTAGACTAATTTTTTTCCCTTGTTAACACTAGGGAATAAATGTGCAATTAGTTTATTTTTCCTGGATGTGCTTTCATTGAGTAGGAAATCATGCTAAAATTATTGGACCTAATTATTAACTGAGCCAACCATTTTTACTTTCTTTCAAAATGTTAATACAACTACATTCCAACTGCGGCTGTTCTTTTAAGTAAAACATGGAGGAGTCTACTCAAAACTTTCCTTAAAGTGACAGTGAATACAAACTGAGGCTTTAGCTAAACTAAGTTTCCTGGGTGGCATCTGATATATAGAATTTTTTCATATTTGTTATGGTTCTTAGAGAATGTTTAAGTGTTCAAATAGATGCATGTGGAAATACAAAAACCATTTTTACTTCACTAGGTAGTAATTCTCATGACTGTGTTTCTTTGGTTTCCTTTTGACCTAGTTCTGCAGCCTGTTACCTTTACAATTGATCTGCCAGAGACAACAATAGGTAATGGTTTTCCCATATCGACCAATTCTAATTGTTCCTTTTTTTTTTTTTTTTGCACAATCAGGATTATAGGTCTTAAACGATAATACTGAAACATCATCTCTTCTCAAACTTTTTCATCATTTCATTCTCCTTATTACTCTTTCCAAGATAGAAATGGTTTCACTGTTGTAAAAGCTTTGCTATGAAGACCAACTTAAGACAGCTCATTAGCAAGTCCATCCTCACCTACCTCATTTTATCTCCATGTTCAAAATGATTCCGCCTTACTCACGCCCATCTGGTTAACATTTTCTGCTGGTTTAGTGGTTCTCAGCTGTAGTGCTAATGACACACTAGCAAGTTGTGAAAGACACTGGCAAGTAATGATCATTCATGTTGGTCAAAATACTGAAATTTGCCAATAGTTCATTTGAAGAGGTAAAAGAGCAAACCCAACTTGCTGATATGCTCGCTTATTTTGTAATCCTATGTTTTGTCTGGTGGGAGAGCTACAGCTGACAGATGCAAGACCCTGTCTGGCCCATTCCCCATCTTTCCAGGTATGCTCATGGAGGGTGTCAAGCACGGAATGTCATTTATTATCTATCCTAATGGGGCAAAGAACAGTTGAGAACCGTTATTCCAATACTCTAGTCATTTCCCTCAAGGTTCTGTGTGCACTTCACTTCTCCGTGACTCAATGTTTTGCCTTTTTAGTTTCAAATGAAGGAATCTCATGTAATATTCTGGTCTGGTGCTGGCCTTTGAATGCAGAGACTGAAAAGCTTGGTGCTTATCTTTTGCAGCTCCTTTAGAGACCCGAGGAAACCCTTTCATTCCTATGATTTCACCAAGTCCTAGTCAAGAGGAACTACAAACTACTCTGGGTAAATTTTGTTTTGATATTTCAGTCCAGTAAGGACCTGCCTTTGAGGGGTTGCCCTCAAAGAAGCCATGTGCACGTCTGTTTTCATGGGTTGTTTCTAAGCAATAGAAGGGCTCTTTGTATCATTATACCAATCTCCATTTCACTTTATTCTTTTACATTAATTGTATATTTGTCTTAATATTCATGGTGGTTTTTAATATAAAAATGAGAATATTTTAAAGCATCTTGACAAGATTTCAAGTATTTTAAAAAGCAAAATGTTTCCAAAGTATATCAATGCTGTATTTTTTGTACTGTTTTTTCTGTATTTGTTACTGCACCTGGGAAGAACACTTGCATTTAACAGTTATTACTAGCTTACTAAGACAGTGCTAAGCAATGGGAGTTTCAAAATAAATCTGTTTTCAAGGAGTTCTTCTCTCAGAGAGCTTGTCATCCAATATGAATACAGGATTTAGTAACAGTGATGCTTTCTGAGTGCCACCCAGTATATTACATGTATTTTTCTTTCTAACTTAAGCCACATAACAACATCATGAGGTAGGTTCTATTATTTGCCCCATTTCTGAGATTAGAAAATTGAAGAAGAAAGAGATTTAAATTTTTGGCCAAATCCCACGGAGCCAGGTTGGAGCCCACACACTCAGTTACCAAAGCTCCTGGGATTCACCCCAGTGTTATACTTTACAATGCGTGTGACAGAGAAAGGCAACTTGCCTTACAAGCAAGCTATCTGCATGCATCAGGGAAGCCTTCATAAGAGAAGTGACATTTACACTGGGTTTTCAGGTTGGAGTGAAAGTTGAAGTTTAAGGTGCAAAGGTCCTTTCAGGTTAATGACAGTTGGGACTGGGGCACAGGGCAGAGACTGGCGTCCAGAATAATCTGATGAGCATGCAGGTCACCTGGAGAAATGTGGCTGGATGAGTCAGCACAGTTGTTTGGGATGAGCTGGCCATCCGTTTAAGTTCATCATGTGGGAAGTCCCAGTTTGTCTGACTCCTGGCTGAAAATGAACCAGGAAACAAGTGTTCTCAGCTCGTGATGTTTGGCTCCTCTGCCCCAGTTTATGCTACATCACACACGGCTGTGTTTAGATTAATGACTTTATTTTCCTCCCTTCATCTCCTTTCAAATAAATCCATTCTTTGTGTGTCTGCTGAAATGAAGTACGGACCACATTTTTTTTTAATTTTTATTTATTTATTCATTTTAGAGAAGAGAGACAGAGAGAAAGATAGAGAGAGAAGTGGGGGAGGAGCAGGAAGCATCAACTCCCATATGTGCCTTGACCAGGCAAGCCCAGGGCTTTGAACTGGCGACCTCAGCATTCCAGGTCGACACTTTATCCACTGCGCTACCACAGGACCACATTTTTTAAAAAAGTTTTTTTTTGGAGAAAAAATTCAAAACTGAAAGAGCAAATATACCCCGATTACCAAATATTCATCCATTATTGTCTTGGCCCAGAGGGTCAGCATCACCCATGATGGTAAAATTAAAAGTACTTTCAAGATCCATTGCCATACATGCAAATTATCTAACTCCTATTCCCTGTTTGTTTTGGGTTTTTTTATGTAACTTGGTTTATTGAAGCAAGAACCATCACCTACAATTTGTTTCAAGTATTTCTCTTATGAGCTGAATCCAGATCATAATGCAGAGCAGGAAAAAAAAAAAAGACAATATATTATTTGCACAAAGTATTTCCTTGAAGACAGTATGAACCAAAGTGAACAACATAATTTCCTATGTCTTCATGATGTTGTAATGAATCCAATATAATACACAGGGTGAAAGTATGATATTATCATTTTGGGGGGGAAGGGGTCAGGAGAAATGTATCTATCAATAAACAAAAACTTTGCTTTTCACATAAGGAAAATAAAAATCACTTGTTCTTATATGATGTAAATATACATCTTTTCATCTGATCTATCTCTTTTCCAGCTCACCTAAATAACTTGCGGAATTTATGGAAATAGGAAAAAAATATGAAGGCAGTTAGGAGGCACATCCAAGTATAACGATCTCTAATATCATGAAACAATGATTCTAAGCTAAAAGATTTTGGAAATCTTTTTAAAAACCATTAAAATATTTGGCTCAAGAAGATAGAAAAATATAATAAATGCGAGTTATTAAAATGTACCATTAACTTTGAATTATTATGATTACTGAGCATCCTTATAAATGTGATTTACCCTCTTATTATCACTTGGGGCAGTAAAGAGTGGTTGTGTTTGACACGTTCGTAATAATAATTATTTAAAGCAAGACATCTGACTGTGCTTTTCCTCAGCAGAAACAGACCAATCCACCCAAGGATTCTTCACAACTAAGATTCCACAAACAACTGAATTGACAAAGACGACTCAGGGTAATACTATTTCCCCATCTCTGGATGGTAACTTCACTTCCTTCACTTTTTAATTAGGAAATAAAATTTCTTTACAAAACGTCATTTCTCATCGGAATGAATTACTTGATTCTTTTTCACCTCATAGGTGCAGAACATCAGCCCAAAGTGAATATATATCCGTATGACTCTCAGTTGAATGTAGGAAAGCCAAGTTTTTCAGTTACAGCTTTGCTGCTGATAACTAACAATGAAAGCTCCTTTTTATTTCTTGATTGACCTTCATTTACCTCATTTTCTACCTCTAATTAAAGAACCTGTATTACCTTCCCTCCATCTCTTTCTCTCCATTTTCTCCACGTCTCATCTCTTCAACTTAATGAACTCATTGATATTGTGACCTGAGGAAGGAAATTAGTGAAGAAAAAAAAAAATTCGTTTTTAAAGATGAATTATTTTTATTTTTATTTTTATTTATTTATTCATTTTTTAGAGAGGAAGGGAGAGACAGAGAAAGAGAGAGAGAGAGAGAGAGAGAGGAGACAGAGAGAAAGAAGGGAGGGAGGAGCTGGAAGCATCAACTCCCATATGTGCCTTGACCAGGCAAGCCCAGGGTTTCGAACTGGCGACCTCAGCATTTCCAGGTCGATGCTTTATCCACTGCACCACCACAAGTCAGGCCTAAAGATGAATTAATATTTATATTTCCCAGGAAGTTTTCTCTGGAATGTCCTTCTTTAATTTCCTCCTCTCCACATTTTGGGAAGTAAATTCTTCTACACAAACCTCTGTCTCATCTTCATGCTCTCAGAGGATATTTTTATTAATCCCACCTGGGTGATAACTGTTGTGGATTTCCAGTATTTTCACGCTTTCTTTCTTTATTTTCCAAATTACCCCTTTTTGCCTATTTCTGCCTTTTTCATATGGAAGGAAGCCCAAAAAACAAAAGCAAACATTTTTTAAGGAGTTGGAAGATAAATTGATTTTATTTATCATCAGTTATAATTTGGGGGGGGGGGGGGTTGTGAAAGAAATTTGAAATAATAAGAGGATATGATAACAATAAAAGAAATCTAATTTTACAGTTTATATTTTATAG
The DNA here is from genome assembly GCF_036850995.1 of Saccopteryx leptura. NCBI lineage: Eukaryota > Metazoa > Chordata > Mammalia > Chiroptera > Emballonuridae > Saccopteryx > Saccopteryx leptura. The sequence goes on from NC_089510.1 coordinate 28,228,147, forward strand.
TAAATAGAGCAGTACTTATTAAATAAATGTGATGAACACTATGACAGAATAGTTCTTGTAAAATTTCTAAATTTATCTACGTGTTTGGTTTAATTTTTATTATGTTTTAAATGTTTATTACTTTATTATCTGTTTATTAACTTTTTATTATAAATCCGGACAGAAGCCGAATACATGACAGCCCTCCCAAATTTTCATTCATAACAGATGTTTAATCATGTTACATCCATACTCCACCCTCATTTTTGTATGTTTTTTTTTTTAATGTTTTTGCAAACCTCTTTAATGTCTGGCTTAATAGAAGATAGCTGGAATTTTATAATCAAACATTAATTTTTTGCAGCAAAATCTATATATACTTACAATAAACAGGACATATTAAAACTATTCATCTCAGGTTGTGTTGCCAAATAAGAAGTTTTCGGCTTTTTAGAGTTTTATAGATTGCAAAATTGAGGATAAATGATCAGGGCTGTTCTTTTTTTTGTTTTTGCATTTTCTTACTTTAATGGAAATATCAGTATTATGTCACCATGACCAGTGTATGTGAAATTTTTATCAAATTCCTTCTAGAGTATGGTTTTGTTAAATAAAAGTTTCACAGTTGATTAGATGTATATCCAGGGTCTGATATCATTCTATGAATTGTCTTGACATATTTATATAATATACGATATTTTAATTATTTTATCTTCTGAGACTCTTTAGCTTAAGCCTCAACTGCACCACAATAGCATTCACTCTTTTCTAGACTTCCCAAGGACCTTGAGAGTGGGCTCACCACAGATTCATTTGCATGAGGTGACAAAGGACAACCTAGGAAAGGGCCCATCTTAGGGATAAAGGTAGCATCCACAACCTGGCCCAGCCTAATAGCCCTGCTTGGGAGTAGAGGGCCAACTTTAGTAAAGGCATGCTGTGTGTCACTAGGAGCGTCTTTGGCACAGTCCTCATGAACGTGTGCCTGAGCTCTGTAGAAGAGAAGGCCAATCAACTGTTGTGTTTTTGATGTGCTGTGGCATGTTTTGCTTGTAACATTGAACATTAGGAGCATAAGACAGAACACAGCAATTAGATGTAGATGCTGTAGGGGTGAAATTGTTCCTTGTGATCTTTGCACTCTACCCATGCACATATGGTGACCCTCCAAGTCCCTCAATGATAGAGCCCAAGTGCCCCGAAAAACCCACACCTCTTCCCTGTGGCCCCCTTGCTGTGGCCCCCGCTGAATACTGAGAGAGTTCCCTGAGGCACGCTGCAACCCTGAAAGACTCAGACTCTTCTGCTCAACCCTGCTCATCCCAACCCATAGAAGAAAACTACTTTTAACAGGGGAGTGTGGAAAATATTTTAATTATTTTACTCCTTCCAGACCCCTGATACTTACCCCACTCAGGGAAAGCTGAACATTCCTTCCCTCTCCCTGTGTGCGCAGAACATGCATATTCAAGGTGTCTCTCCTGTAATCCCTGTTGGTTTAGTATGGATGTGATTTTTTTTATAAAACTACACAGATAGGAAACCATCTTTTAATCTTAATTTTATTATTGGTTACCAAAAAATTACATTAAGATAATACTTACCCAATCCCATTGTCACAAATCTCTTTTGTTTGTTTGTGGGGTTTTTTTAGTTTAAAATGGAAAACCTAGAATAGCTTTCTCAAGGCTATGTCTATTTGGTGATGAGCTATATGAATAATTCACAGCTTAAATTATATTTCAGATATTTTATAAAAATTCTTTCTAGGTTTAAGTAGAGACTGTGGAAAAGTAAATAATTCTGATCCTGTGGCTTTGAAATAATGAATATAGTGCTGATTATTTTTGTGTTCAGCTTTAAGTCTCTTTCCTAAAGTTTTAAAATTTATATTTTTTTTCTAAAATGAGGCTAAGAAGACATGATTATTGTAACTCTTTAAGGGAAGGTAATCTAACATAGGGTAAATTAACATGAAAAGCTGAAATATGCTGTCAAAGAATCTTATCACTCTCAGAGAAAATAAACCGTTAGCTAATCATCATCACGCACTTTAGGGTATAGGAGAATTTATATTTTATAACACCAGTACCTCTGTTCATGCTAGTTATTATAGTTTGAAAAACCCACACTGCATCTGCAGAGAATTTCAATTCAGTACATGTCTGCTGACTCAGCCTGAAGTATGGCACGATTCTGCTCATCAGTCTTCACATTGTAAAGCTTATAAATTAAGCTACATTATAATCTGTTTTGCAGGTATATATTTTTTTAACCTGTTAGCAAGGCATTGCTGATTTATGGTTACATAAATACTAACTCAAAATGTGAACAAAACCGATGTAAAAATGCAATGTACTTACAAATCTGCAAGAACATTTCTCTCCAGTCTTAGCTAAAGCATTAACAAGACAGCGGGAGTCAGGAGGCAGTGCGCTGTGTGGAGGAGGCAGAGGCAGGAAGGGGAGCATGGACCAATTCCAGGACGAGTGCACACTTTAACACCTGAAGAAGCAAAAATATTTCAGATGAGTTCCTCATGAATTTGCCTGTTGACAGTGGTCATTCATTTTTTTAATTCATTCAACAAGTCTTCAGTAGGAGTCCTCACTGGGCCAGGCCCTGGATTACAGGAGCAGGAAATGACGAGTTTGACGGGTTGGTCCCAGAGCTTGTCTGAGTTCTTGCTCCTTGCTCTCCCCTTCTTAATGGGAAGGACACCAGAGGTTATTTTATCTCATCCTAAAGCTGTAATAGATGGCACTAAGTGAGTATTTATTCATTTCAGGGTTCTTGAGTTAAGACATTTTGATACAGATCATGTTTTTACCCTTCTTACCTATCTTGAAACATTTCAATTTTTTGCCTTTAACGTTTCTTGTCTTTTTTGGCAAAATCATGTTTCACAGTGACCACCTAACTGAGTGGTGTGAATGGATGAATAAATGAATGGGTAAATGGATAGATGGATAAATGAATACATGGATGATGAATGGATAGCTGACTGCCTTATATGTTTACCATGTTAAGCAAACATCTGGTAAAATAAATGCCCTTGAAACACATGGACTAAATAATGACATTCTTAACACATATTAGAAATGACCTACCTCATTCTTACAATGTACATCTTTAATATCCAGTCATGAATGTTTTCACTTGTTTTATTTTCCTTTAGCATCAATGCTATCATGCATAATTGGAGGTTGCAGAACGTCCTGTCTACTGCCATGCAAAGTATACAAGTTGTTGGTCCCTAGGGTGCTAAATCTCAATTTAGTGGTCTCTAGAGTATTGGATATTAAACATGAAGCATTTCCTCTGTTTCAGCACCACACAGACTGTATACTACTCCTGTGAGGCCCAGAATACCAGACAAACCACACATCAGACATGGTAAGTTGTCTTTCTTTCTGATGACCTAAACAGTCAGCACATCTAAGAAGATATAAAATATATTTAAGCAACCAGATGTACCAAAGGAGAACTATATACTTAAAATGAAATAAAAGACATACAGAATTTCTGATCCTTGAAGTTAAGTGGAGAGGTAATGATAAAACCATGGAACTGATATGATTTGACTAAGGTTTTAAGGAGGATCAGGGTCAGAGAATATTGTGGAACTTTATCAATATAAAATTATTTTTTAAATAGTATTTGTGCATAAATCACACATGCATACACACACTCCTTCAACTTTCCATTGAAATTACAAATAGCATTAGCATTATCTACAACATATTACTTGCTTTCAAATGCCCTTATCTTTTAAGAAAAGATCATCTCTTCAGTGTAAAAAGCTCTTATTCTGGGCCAATATTTTTACTTGATTGCTTCTGATGGTAAAAAAACAAACCCATTTAACAGGTTGTAAACAGCAGCCAGAAAGTGACAATTACACATTAGAAAAGACTTTAAATTTACTATATTCTGCAAAGACTCCCTTACTGGAGCTTGTTAGGGAAGAGTTAACTGGAAGGGTTGATTTGGTCCATGTAAATCACTTCTATGCTAAAGCACACGTTGGACCAAACACTGGTATTTTCTGCCTTTTCCCCATTGTATTTCTAGAAGTCTTCTTGCATTTCTGAATTATGAAACTGGCTTGTAAATTAATGTTCTTGGTTAACATCCTCTGGGCACGTGGAAGAAAGAACCAACAATTTTTTCTATCTTGGTTTATGAAAAGTTCTTAAGTTTTAGATTAATCCTCCAAATCCTAAAGGTATTTAGGCACAGAAGTTCTTTTATAAACCAATATATCTCCATGTATCTTTTGTATTATGATAGCTGTTAAGATCTGACTATATTCAGTGTTTCTACAAAATATTGAATAGTAGCAATAATAGCTAACATTAACTGAATGTTTGCCGTGTGCACTCTTTTTTTTTTTTTTTTTTTTTTCCTTGAAGCTGGAAACAGGGAGAGACAGTCAGGCAGACTCCCGCATGCGCCGGACCGGGATCCACCCGGCACGCTCACCAGGGGCGACGCTCTGCCCACCAGGGGGCAATGCTCTGCCCCTCCGGGGCATCGCTCTGCTGCGACCAGAGCCACTCTAGCGCCTGGGGCAGAGGCCAAGGAGCCATCCCCAGCGCCCGGGCCATTCTTGCTCCAATGGAGCCTTGGCTGCGGGAGGGGAAGAGAGAGACAGAGAGGAAGGGGGGGGGGTGGAGAAGCAAATGGTCGCTTCTCCTATGTGCCCTGGCCGGGAATCGAACCCGGGTCCCCTGCACGCCAGGCCGACGCTCTACCGCTGAGCCAACCGGCCAGGGCCGCCGTGTGCACTCTTAAGTACAGTTGAGGAAGCTAAGACATGAGAAGAGCCGGGAAGATTCAAAGTCAAACAATCAGGCTTCTAACCACAATACATTTAGTGCTTTTCCTTAAAGACTCTCCCAAGCAAACGGTAAGATAGGTGACCTCTTAAAGTTTCAGTAAGGCTAAGGCTGTCAACAGAACAGGAGAGGAATTTTAATGGTTTTATTACACTTCTGTGTTCAATGATGACTTCTGCCAGAATTGTCAAGGAGCATCTGTATATGCCAAGGGTAGTCAACCTCTTTATGCCTACCGCCCACTTTTGTATCTCTGTCAGTAGTAAAAGTTTCTAACCGCCCACCGGTTCCACAGTCATGGTGACTTACAAAGTAGAGAAGTAACATTACTTTATAAAATTTATGAAGCAGAGTTACAGCAAGTTAAGGCATATAATTATTTACCAAGTACTTTATGTCGGATTTTTGCTAAGTTTGGCAGAATAAATCTTTATAAAACAACTTACTATAGTTAAATCTATCTTTTTATTTATACTTTGGTTGCTCCGCTACCACCCACCATGAAAGCTGGAACACCCACTAGTGGGCAGTAGGGGCCAGGTTGACTACCACTGGCATATGCAAAAAGACTATCAATTTATGGTTATGAATTAAATCCTTGACAAATAAATACACTTAAAGTTTTGGTTTTATATTGGCATAGGTAGTCCTGATTGTTCCTCAGTTCCCTTTTGGAATGTCTCAAGTGCTTATAAATGAAGCGAGATATTTCCCATTTTGAAATATAAATTCCTGTGCTAGGTGTTTTTTCAAGCCCAGTGATCACATCAGGGTAAAAACTTGGGTCTCTATTTCCAAATTCAAGCCTATGACTTTTATACCAGCTTTGTGGTTTCTATATTCTGAACAATAATTTTGCGTAAGATATCATTTTTTTATTGCCTGGTTAAATGATTTACAGTTCTCTAGGAAGTTATGTTTTCCTTGGCTATACAATTTTATAAGAAAGTGCCTGAACTATTTCTTTCCTACTTTGTTGTAGTTCTGAATAAAACAACTATGAGACCCAACAGAACCAAAACTAACGGGACACCCAAAGGGAATGGAATGGGAACAGGTAATAATAACAAATTTATTTCCTTTTGATGCTATCAAAACTATAAATGTTTTCATTCAATTTTTTATAATTTTGTTGAATTTTCACTTCAATTTTTTTTATTTTACCAGTTTTGGAAGTTCTTTGCATATCAGGAATTGAACATTGTAATTAATGCATTCCAAAATCAAAACTTCAAATGTCTCTGAAAACATTAAAGAAGAATTTCTCATTTTTCTAAATCCAGTCCACTAACGTTAGCTATCATACACATCTTGATTGTTTAAAAGATCCTGATTAAATATGAGTTGTTGAATTAAAATGTTAAAACAGCTGTTTCCCTTAATTTCAAAACATTTTCCATAGACAGGCTTGGTCTTTGAAACTTAAATTACTTGGTTTTCAAGTTTTAATTTCACAAATACCATTATGATCTTTTAAAAGACTTAAGTATGTTAGAAATCTGGAATGCAATATTTAAATAAGAGGAATTGGTAGTTGATCACCCTTGTTGTTTCTAAGTCATTCAGCTTAATTAAATAACATTGTCTTAATGTAGTCAGATCTGTGGGAGTAGACATCATACAGACACCTAGGACACCAATCTGATAAAAGTTCAAACACCCAACTCACTAAGTAGATATATGATAGTTTTGATGACTTAACATGGGATTACATCATTCCCTTGCAATATTTTTTAAATAGTACAAAATTTGTGCTTACTTATGTAAAAAAAAAGCATGAAAATTAGACTTTATTTAATGATATATATTTAATTAACCCTGCTGGTATTCTAATGAGAAAGAGATGTGAATAATACCTGAAGATATTCAGTATAAAAATTATTTAGATTTATTTTAGAATGTCTTTTTTAGTACTAGGTTATTAGAGCCTCTGAAGTTCTAGGAATTCATTTCCCTTCAAAGCAAGTAATAAGACAACTGCTATAAATTCCTCACTTATGAAAAGCAAGAAAGAATTCTGATATCTTTTTGTGCTCGGCTGCTCCTTTTATTCTTCCCAACTGTGGAATTAGGCAATGAATAGTTTCTCAAACTGTCATAAACAATTTGGCTCTAAACAGAGCCAACTTCTCAATATTCAAAGTAATTCCCTCAAGTTTGTCTAAGTAAAAATAGAAGAAAGAATTTATATCAACAAAGCAAATCAAAGAACAACTAGTTATGACTAAACTTGAAAGCCTTTAACCTTCAGAATGCTCAAACCTTAATTCTCACTAGGAAAATTGTTTTTCGGAGGACAAACAGAGATTCATTATAGTTTATTTTATCAGCAATATAAACATTTTTTTCCAGGGCCACTTGTAACACATCTTGTGTAGATGAAATCAACCATGTAAAAATAACTCGTTTAACTTAGCCTTGGATGATCTCTTATCAGAGTTTGTTTCAATTGATTTAGTTGGTTGCTGGTAGAAGGGGACTGGTGGGCACAAATAGACAAAGATGAGCTCACTCTTTCCTCTATCCTTGCTCTCCCTCCACCCCCAATAAGACTGTGTTGCACCTCTTCTATGTACTAATGTCTGTCTATTGGGATTTCCCTTCAGGGAAAAGGTTGCTGCTCACCTGCAGGGAGTGAGATCAGCAGATAGCATCCAACTCTCAGCTCCTTCTGAGTCAGCCCCTCAAGATCTGGGTGGTACATTTCGATGTTGACCACAATAACGTATAATAACCAAATGACATTTACCTCAGGAAGACAAGGTTGGCTCCACATTCAAGCAAATTAGTGTAATTTGCTTCATTAACAGAGCAAAAGAGAAAAATTATGCGATCATCTCAATAAATACAAAAACACAACCATTAGACAAACTTCAAAACTCATTCATAATGAAAACTCTTGGAAAACTAGGACCAGAAAGAATTTTTCTCTTTCATAACAGGCATCTGTGAAAAACCTTTTCATATCAGAAGTGAAAGTCAATATATTTTTCTCCTAATATCAAGAACACAAGCAAGAATTCCCATTTTTACCACTTCTGTAGAAAATAGTAGTGGAGTGTGTAACAAATTCAATAAGGCAAGAAAAAAAGTAAATAGTATAAAAATTTGGAATCACAGGTGACATTATTTAGCATCTTATAAAAGGAAAATTGAACAGCTCTCAGACTATTTGCCTAGGGAATAATGTTTTTAAAAATTGATTTAAAAATATTTAAAATATATTTTCTGCACATTATAGATTTACATAAAATAATCTTTCTTTGATTTTGCATAATTTTGATATGATTTGTTTACAGAAATATAGATACATTAAATTTATTTAATTCTCTGACCCAGTCCCATTTGCTCATCCACACTCACTTCTAACCTCCATTGAGTCTTAGAGACGGCACTTCTTATTTAATTAATTAATTAACTAATTAAATGGGAGATGGGGAAGCAGAGAGACAGACTCCTGCATGCACCCCCTACAGGGATCCATCTGGCAAGCCCTCTATGGGGCAATGCTCTGACCATCTACAACTGCTCTGTTGCTTGGCAACTAAGGTACTTTGGCACCTGAGGCAAGGCCATGGAGTCATCCTCAGTGCCCAGGGCCAACTTTGCTCAAACCTTTCAAGCCTTGGCTGTGAGAGGGGAAGAGAGAAAGAGAGAAAGGGAGAAAGGGAGAGAGAGAGAGAGAGAGAGAGAGAGAGAAGTGGAAGGGAAGGGGTAGAAAACCAGATGGTCACTTCTCCTGTGTGCTCTGACCAGGAACCTGGTACTTCCACATGCCAGGCCTATGCTCTACTTCTGAGCCAACTGGCCAGGGCCAAGACAAAATTTCTGTGTCAACTGATTCCTTATCCAACTTTGATATCTTGCTCAGAATATTTATCTTTATCATTCATCACACATTCATTTTTCTATTGTTTTTCTTGCTGAAGTTTTCAGCCCAGATACTTTAAAATAAAAAAAAAATCAGCTGATACGTGTTTAAGATATATAAAACATATTCTTCATAGTCTCTTAAGGTTGTGCCCTTGGAAGACTAAAGAAGAGTCTAAGGCCTTAAAACTATCAACCTTTGATTATTTGGGCCTCTGTAAAAATTTTGCAATGATTTCATAAACCACAGAAATCTTTAAACCATCTTGAGCCAAGTGTCTTATTTCATAACATTATTACAGATATCTGTCCTACTTTATGTGCATTCCATACCTAGATGCATAAATACACTGCTCACAAAAATTAGGGGATCAGGGAACGTGCAGATTCTCCAGGACCTTCAGCCTTTTCTATAGTGCATTTTCACCAATGAAATAAAAGTTTTGCATCTCATTTGCATGATTCAAGAACTTTCTTTGACTTGTTATTTGCTTTTCTGATGATCTTGTTTAATAAAAAAAAATCAAATGCTTATTTTTTTATTGCTTCATATTCATTTTGAAATATCCCCTAATTTTTGTGAGCAGTATATTCTTCTACCTCAAAGTTAGAAAGTAGCCTATAAGAAATTGAGGTTTTAAGTAGGTCATTGTTCGAGCACCTTTTTTCGTGGTTTCTAGAACTGTGTTTCAGCTTAACTGATGTGTTCTACATATTCTAACCAACTTGAGATCTGACTTCAGAGATGCGACAAGCATGCACCAGATCAGGGAATCACATAAACTACAGTCTCACAGGCCAAATCCAGCTGGCCGTTTACTTTTGTAAATAAAGAGTTATTAAAACATAGCCTGCTTTCACAATACAATAGCAGAGTTGAATAGTTGTGACAGAGATGGATGGCCCAGAAAGCTGAAAATATTCACTAACCCTTGACAAAAAGTTTGCCAACCTTATGTTAAACAGTCACTCGACTTTCTCCCCATAGAAGAAAGCTGCTGAGTTGTGCAACTATTATTTCATTCAACCAACATGTATTGAAGGCCCATTATGTGCCAGGCGGAGTGTAGTTTGGAAACCACCCTGGCAGGCGTGGTTTGGCATACAGGTTCAGTACCTGAGCCCTGACTCCCTTCCCCACATCCCAGTGGGTTGCTCTTCACAGCCCCCACCTGCAGTGTGTGTGACAGTCAGAACCCCGACTCCTGGATGGGAAATGTGTTCGAACTGTAGCTCAGTCTTCCAGTCTGCTGGCTCATCAGCCCTGACTTGTTAGCTCACTGCTAAGGTTTGGAGACAAGGGTGAGGAGAGCAATTATCTATAAATACCACCCCGTTTTGGTTACAGAAAATAGAGTCTGATACATTTGGAAATTGATGCTCAGTTTATCGTGTTTCTTTACAAAGTTATTCGTTGCCATGGTTAAAAATACCTGAATCACTATTTCATTTTTGACCATAAATTCCTAAGAGGTGAACTACGTAAACTTGGAAATATCTGGAGAGCTCCCATCTGGCCACAGGGGGCTCACGGTGAGGCTCAGCTTCTGTTGGCGCTTCCAAAGCCAGCTCCACACTTTAGAAAATACACGAGGATTGACCTTGCCCGAGGGAGAAAGAATTCAGGTCACGGCCCAGGCCAGACTGGCTGATTGTGTGCCAGTTACTGAGGACTTTTTTCCTGCGGTATCTCTCTCGCTGGCTTCCTCCTTTCCCTCCCATTTCCTCTCTGTAGCCTTCACCCGCTTTCCTCTGTTTCGGGGCAACGGGAGGTCTCCGGTCTCCAGCTCAGCACGCAGGCTGCTGTCTGGCTCACACGCAGACTGTGGCTCGGTGGAGGCAAGGCCAGAACTGGAGTTCGGTCTGCTGTCCCCAGTCCAGTGCTCTTCCCCTGAGCCCCGTGGCTGCCTTTTAGAGGGCTTTGACCGGCGTTCTTATTTACCACCCGTTTTTATCTGTTTTACAGGCTAGCGAAAGTCCAGTTTATCGGCTGATACTTGACTGATTTGGGGAATTTACATTTGAGGATCATAACAGTATAATGCTTCCGTCTCTACCCTATACAGAAAGTAATACAAAATGGCTGGTTTCTGCTGATTTCTCCCTTAATTAGAAAAGAAGCCAGGGGAGTTTATATCTATGGTCTTAGTCATGAAGTCATCCTGCATAATTTTGGATTCTCTCCCATATCTGCATTTCACCAGCCCATGGCTTGCTAGGTCTGGCATGTGCCTGGTGGGCTCCACTGTCAGCCTTGTGTTATGTTATTCTGGGCTCCACACACTAGTGGCATAGCTGGATGATACACGCATGCCAGTCGTGGCCATTTAATCCTTACTCAGTGGTGGCACTTCAACCCTCAAAGTAGTACGAATGTTCGTGTACATCCTCATTCAAAAGGTTAGCAAAAAGCTCACTACTCAAAGGGTTAAACCACCCGAAAGACTCTAGGGCTGGTCACTTAGAGTCATTATAAGAAATGAGTGAAGGAAGAAAATGGTAAGAGGAAGACAGCACTCTGCACTTTCCCACTTAGGGCTTAAGAGCTAGGCTCAGGAGGCAGGCACATGTGGGTCTGAATCCTACCACTTGTAGCTGTGAGTCCTTGGACAAGTGCTTAATCTCCCTTTGCCTTCAATTTCCTAATCTGTGGAACCAGAGTGGTGTCTCCCACACAGCAGGCTTAGAAGGACCAAATCAGATAATGAAATGTAAGTTGCTTGCACAATGCTGAATCAAAATACTTTGATTTTTTTAAGGCTAGAAAAATTTGGAGGAAGGCTGTGAGGAAGTATACTGAAGGCACACACGGCCAGCTAGTTTTCTACAGTATATACCAGGAGTCTCCAAACTGCGGCCCCATGGGCCGCATGAGGCCCCCTGAGGCCATTTATCCGGCCCCCACCGCACTTCCGGAAGGGGCACCTCTTTCATTGGTGGTCAGTGAAAGAAGCACATTGACCATCACATTAGCCAAAAGCAGGCCCATAGTTCCCATTGAAATACTGGTCAGTTTGTTGATTTAAATTTACTTGTTCTTTATTTTAAATATTGTATTTGTTCCCATTTTGTTTTTTTACTTTAAAATAAGATATGTGCAGTGTGCATAAGGATTTGTTCATAGATTTTTTTTTTATAGTCCGGCCCTCCAACGGTCTGAGGGACAGTGAACTGGCCCCCTGTGTAAAAAGTTTGGGGACCCCTGGTACATGTTTCACCCTTGGACAATGGTGGTAAATCAAATCTCACCAAGCCAGATTATCCCAGTGACACAGATGAAGTGTTTTCCATTTCCCTGTGCCGTGCCCAGAGCAACCACCCACATGAGTCATCTCCCCGGCCGCATTACCACCGACAGTGGGCCACCGGCAGAAAACTAACGAGCCATTTGTTTTCACCATGCCTGTGCGGTTAGCCACAAAATAGTCATTGACCCAGAAACATTTTTTTTCCTACCACAAATAAGCAGCAATTAACTTTATGTCTCCACATCAATATTCACCATGATTTTATACAGTATCATTTATTTAAGCAGCAGAGAGTATATAATATAATAGGATTCATAAATTAATCGTAACCATTATTATAATATTGACAATTCTAATAATTTTAATAATATCTGTTAAAATTATAACATTAATATTAATTATAATGCTAATTTATAATATTATAGTAATTATAATTAATAATATAATTTTATAACTTAATATGGCAATATCTAATTTTTGGCAAGCAAAACTTCTGTTGTATATTTAATGAAATGTGGTTTTGGTTGTGTTTGTCTAATTAATGTACTAATTAGTATATGAATTAGATGTTCTTATTTTTTACTATGTAAATTACTATAAAATCCTGAGAGTATGGATTCTTCTTTTAGGATGAACCATTTCATCTATGTAAATATTTGCTGTTCAGTTAGAAAAACATCAGTTTATATTCCTTTTTAATGAAGCTTGTCAGCCACATCAGGGAAAATTATTTTATAATATAAAAGAATAATATGTATAATAATTTAAAAAGGATGAAACCCAAATTGGTTTTTCTACCCTTAGGATATCCACCCAAACTCTTTTCATGGGTACCTAAATGAATGGCTGAGTAATAATCACAAGATTGTGTTTGGGAAATTGAGGCGATAAAATAGCACACCAAGTAATTTGCAGGTCATTTTCTTTCAGATAGCTATTTGGAGCTCTAGGCCTGCTCAGGATTAAATTACAAACCTCAGAGGTACAGATTCAGTTTGTGGACTAAACAGGACGACAGCCAAGGACTCTCCAGAAATATCAATATTTTCAAAGTCAATCCATTAAGTATAAACCCAAACACACTGGAATTCTTTTATGGGGGGAGAGGGGTTGAAGGACAGTTTTCCAAAACCACAAAATGTACCCATGAATATTGGGAAAGAATGGCCAGTCACTGTAGATGAAACCCTCCTGGTGAGGCAGTCCCACCCAGGAGGGCAGCACAGACCACAGGGGCAATGAAGACAGAAACCACGGTCCACAATCGAACACGAACTCTTCAGAGAAAATATCCAACCGCTGAAGGGTAGCTCTTTGAATTTTTTCTATAGGGTGATGAGAGAAGCCAATTAAAACATCTAGGTACAAAATCACCAGTGTCCTTGCTCTGTAAGGAATGCACATTATCATGGACAACTCTACCAACTTTCTGTGAATAGAACATTTAGCACATAAATAACATATATTTATTCCCTTTTTCATATCTCTGCTCATAGGGGTCCAGCAAGTACCAAAGCCATGGGGTGCTGGTAGAAATGTGTCTGTGGACTCTACCCACCACACCAAGAAACCAGGTAAGGGATAAGATACTGACTCCCTTACTCAGGGCTGTGCTGGAGCATGAGCAGTAACTGCAGGACCGTCTACTGCAGCAGAACGGCGTCTGCGCAGCCGCCAAAGCACCAGAGCCGTGCTAACAGGGCACGGGGATTGGCAGAACACCGTTCCAACATCTTACATTCCGGGGCAATGAAAAGTGCTCTGGGCACAAATTAAATAGGAATGAGAACCCCTAATGGAGTACCCATTGGATAATTAGTTTGTATTATGTTCTGAGAGGGCACAACGCCCAAATTCTGACAAGTCACCGTGGTTCCAGTCTTCATTATACTCAAGTTTTGCTCTTGTGTAATTTATTACAATATCTTTTTACCTGGAATTATTTCTATTTCTAATTTACAACCATGCCCTGTATTTTAGGCCAAAATTATGTAGCTGGTGACTTGGAATACCATTGCCTTGAATAAGAACTCTGTGATTTTGAAAGGATACCGTGAACCTTACTCTGGTGTCTTAATGTCTGGGCCGCAGATCTAGATTTTTGTTGGCATCACTCACTCCCCCAACACACCCACGCACACGCGCACACACACATGCTTTCTGGTCTCCTAAGAAATACTAAAAGACGGGGGCATTTTCCTGGATTGTCAATTGTACATAAAGATTTTTGAAGTCAACATATACAAAGAAAGTGATGAATTTTTAAGCTATAACACAGACTTAAAGTAAAATTTGGGTTTAAGTAGACTGCTCCGGGCATTCTTAGCCTTACTAGCCTTTGTGCAAAGTAGATACCTCATACAATTTTTAAATGTTACTCCTTCCCTCCACCTGTTAGATGAGCCATTTACAAAAATTTACACTTCCTCTGGGCTGGAAGCTTTGCACCCGGGCTCATACGTGGGTGAGCAGAGTGGGTGTTAAACTTTGGCTGCCACTTGCCCACCTCTGGCCAGGTGCTCTTGTGCAGTGCACAACTATTCACAATGACCCTGCTCTTATTATACATGGGCTTATAGCTACTGCCATCAGGGCTCCTTTGTTTTAATTGCTTAAGTTCTGAAAGTGTTTATTTAATTATAATTACATAATAGAGTTGGGGAGGTGGAGTGGATTACCCACTAAAGGAGAAATTATACACTAACAGGCATCCCCAAACTATGGCCCGCAGGCTGCATGTGGCCCCCTGAGGCCATTTATCCGGCCCCCCGCCGCACTCCCGGAAGGGGCACCTCTTTCATTGGTGGTCAGTGAGAGGAGCACCGTATGTGGCGGCCCTCCAACGGTCTGAGGGACAGTGAACTGGCCCCCTGTGTAAAAAGTTTGGGGACCTCTGCACTAACAATTTAAAGCTAAAATGTAAGAATTGTCATCTCAAAATCAAAGGTAATTGGAGATAATGAAGCTCAAGATTATATGGGCAACCAGTAATGTTAAATTCTACGCATGTGTACAGCCTCTCAAAAGGCAAATATATCTATATTCTTTTATCTGTAACTTAAGGATATTTTTTTTCATAAATGTGCTTCATTATCCCTGAGTACATTACAATCATTACTTTAGGAGGATATCAGAAATTATTCAGGCACTTTTCTATAGAACTTCTTCTCTGTCATTCAATTACTACTGATCAAATGTTACACTTTTTAAAACCTGTGATTTTAAGAGAGTGAATCCTTATGACAGATTAATCTGTAATATAATCTCTTAGCCACAATTCCAGGCACTCGCCGCCCACCTTTGCCACCTAGACCTACGCCCCCACGAAGAAAACCTTTACCACCAAATAATGTCACTGGAAAGCCAGGAATGGCAGGTATGTCAGTCAGATACATTCCTTCTTCCTCCACGACTTCAGCTTTACCAGCCAACCGCAAGCCCTTTCTGGTGCACAGTCGCAGCCAATGGACAAGCCACGGTGTGTGTGATGCATGCCTGTGTTGGCCCTGAGAGCCAGACATTGTAAATAACTTTGAGGACGCATATCTTGATTCTGGAAGGGTGGGTTGAAAGAAACCATTCTTGAGCATCCCAGCCAGTGTGTTTACTTAGAACCAAGACAGAAGCTGACTCAGGCCCTTCCAGAAATGGATTATTTGGGGCAAGATGTTGTTCATTGCCAACCCACCAGGAGTAATAAAGATGTGATGTCTTGTCATCAGCTTATTATTCTATCTTTTGAAATTAAATGTTATATATCTCATGGAAAGCTCCCCTGTCCACCAGCCTTTATGCTGGCCCCAGTATTATGCTAGTAGGGGAAAGATTGGAGACTGAAATACCAGCAACTCTAGGCTGGGCAACAAGGCAGAAATATATTCTAGAAACAAGCCTTGGCATGTGTTGTTTCCTTCCCTTAGAACCCTGGGCAGCAAATTGTGGCTCGTGAGCCACAAGCGGCTCTTTGGCCCCTTGAGTGTGGCTCTTCCACAAAGTACCATGTGCGGGCGCTACCTCGATAAGGAATGTACCTACCTATATAGTTTAAGTTTTAAAAATTTGGCTTTCAAAAGAAATTTCAATCATTGAACTGTTGAATTTGGCTCTGTGACTAATGAGTTTGCTGACCACTATTTTAGAATCACCCCTCTCAGTCACCTAGGACACTCATACTTCACTCTTTCTTTTTTATAAAAGTCTTTCTAACTCCCCAAAGTAGTCTTCGCATCGCTTCTCTGTTCTACTTGTCCTTGATACATACCTCCGTTAGAGCAAAGAACAAACTGTTTCATACCTGTTTGCACACTTTTCTGCCCTACTAGACTAGGAGTTTTGTGGGGATGGAGTCCTTAGTACATTTTCTCTGAAGTCCCAGAACCAAATCCAGTGCTTGGCACCTAGATGATAATTGATAAGTTATTGCTGACTAAAAAATGAATGAAATAAAAAAACAGTGAAACTTGACCTGGTTCAGAAAGAAGTTTTACCTCCTTTCTCTTAAAGGCTTTTCCACTGGATGTGCCAGCAAATCACAGTGTGTTCCCCATCTTTCCACCCTCTCTCCACTGTCTCTACTTCTTCAATTGTTTGTAGGTGAAATCAGGGCAAAGTGTTAAAGACAGCTGTGAATGAGGAAGGTGTTAAGGGTTTATGCAAAAGGGAATGGATGTCACTCTTTTGACAAATGGAAAGGAAGGCATGGTGGTGGAGAAGGTTTTCTCATGTGTCACGTGCACAGTGAATTCTAGGTCATGTTCCCATCAGCTGAAGGAGGACTCAGCTTCCCGTGTGTGTTTCCGGTGCCTTCCTCGGTCAAGGCCCAGGGACATGGCTCCACTGAGGACATCTGGTTTTCCTCGTTAATTGTAACCTGGGGTCAAACTGGATGAGTCACAGACAGAGAGTGATGCCTGAGTGTCCCCCATAGAAACTTGGGAGCCCATGGCCCTGGTTCTTGCTACATAAAACCCTTATTCTCTCCCCTCAGCAAGTGTAGCTCTGGTACAGCCCACCCGCCTGAGCCACAACACCGTCCACTTCTGAGACTAACTCTGGTTCCCCATACCACCCCCTTCCTGCTATCCACCTCTCTCTCAGAGAAAATGGCTACGTTGAGGAGCCGCACACAGGAAGGGCAGTTGTCCAATTTTGGCCTGATTACAGAAAGTGCATCCTGAATTCAGGAATCAACAGAATGTTCTGGGTGTCCCCTGAACATGTGTCCTCTCTCAGGTGTGCCTGTGGGCACAGTCTGACGCTCCTACGTGGCATCCCCCACTTGTCCCCTATTTCCAGATCTCCTGAGGCCTGTGCCTCGCCTTGCCGGAGTAAAAGTTCTAGGCCAGCATTTCCTGCTGGCTCTGCCAACCCTGCAAAGTCCCGGCAGGCTGCAGTGCAAGCTCTCTTTGTGTTTGCTCATCCCCACACCGTAGCCCCCTCCCACCGGGACCAGGAGCAGGAGTCTGCTGGGTGACACCAATAGCCCATCTGAGTGACTCATCCCCAATTTCATGCTGGGCCATGGCATTGGGGTCAGTCTTGTGCCCCCCGATTCTTTCTTGTCTAAGAATGATTCTTTTCCCCAGGAGGACTATAAAACCCTATCTATTCTCCACTCTACTCTACACCCTCAGACTGGCCTAGACCTGGGGACAGATCCGGTTTGGGAGGTGTATGAGGAGACACTTGAATATAGTATCTCAGTTCAGCACTGTCGCAGCTCCTAGGCCTAATCACAGGTGTTACCTTAGAAATCTTTCCTCCTTCAGCTACTTCACAAGCCTCCCACCTCATCTCCAGGGCAGGCCGCTCCATCTCCTTGATGTCTCTCGTGTCTAAGCCCTTCCTCCCGTCTCACTGTCTCTGCTATAGTTCACCTACCTGCCCTTGCCTGCCCAACCACTCAGGTCTCCTCCCTTCTCTCTCTGCTGCCAGCCATGTACCCTGACCAACCATCCTCTTCTCATCCGATCTGGTTACTTTTCTGTTGAAAAGCTTTTAATCATTCCTTGCTGCCTAAAAACGATGTCCAGATCCATGCACGCACGGTTCTCCATCCTCTTTCCTCCCTGCCCCCTGCACACTCAGCTCTGTGCCCAGCAGCGCTGAGGCTCTCGCCCATTCGAATTAAAAATACCGGCCCTGGCCGGTTGGCTCAGCGGTAGAGCGTCGGCCTGGCGTGCGGGGGACCCGGGTTTGATTCCCAGCCAGGGCACATAGGGGAGGCGCCCATTTGCTTCTCCACCCCCCCCTCCTTCCTCTCTGTCTCTCTCTTCCCCTCCCGCAGCCGAGGCTCCATTGGAGCAGAGATGGCCCGGGCGCTGGGGATGGCTCCTTGGCCTCTGCCCCAGGCACTAGAGTGGCTCTGGTTGCGGCAGAGCGACGCCCCGGAGGGGCAGAGCATCGCCCCCCTGGTGGGCAGAGCGTTGCCCCTGGTGGGCGTGCCAGGTGGATCCCGGTCGGGCGCATGCGGGAGTCTGTCTGACTGTCTCTCCCCGTTTCCAGCTTCAGAGAAAAAAATGAAAAAAAATTAAAAAAAAAAATACCAAATGGTTACATGCTTCCCTGACTTGGTTCTTCCTGCAACCTCTGATTAGAATACAGCTCCCCACCTACTGATCACTTCTCTTTACTGTCCTATCCTCTCTGCGGGCATTATTAGCTTCCCCCCCACACAAACCCTTCACCTTTTCCTGTAGACATTACCGTTCCCTCCCTCCCCTTACCCTCTCTGGGTCTTCAGCCAGTTCTTTCACAATATCTATAACGATTTAGTACATTTGGATCACACATCCTCTCTTAATCAAGGATACCATGTCTTTTCTCTCAAAGCCTGGCAATCAGTGCCAAGCTACATGGTAAGGACTTAATAAATATTTATTGAATAAACAAATGGGGAACTTGGCAGTACTCCTATAAAACCTGACTACTTTGACTCTCTATTTCAGGAATCATTTCATCAGGCCTAGGAACTTCTCCGCCCCTGAGGGGAACACCCAGGCCTACAGGAGCCCCCTCGGAGAGGACAGAGATAGATAAAAAGCAGCCAACAGCTCCGGCCTCGGGAGAGGATCTTGGTTAGTACCTCAGCCACTTACCACTGGATGCTTAGTTACAAAGCACTTGAAAGATTTCAAATTAGCGGGAAAAGAGTCTCAACCCTGGATCATCTGTTTTACTCAATTTCATGGTTAATATGCACCCTTTTTAATTTTAAAACAATACTTTTATTTAATGCTTTGGTATAGAATATGTTCCTCCCTTTCATAGACATAAGAGGAAAGTGCCTAAGTTTTTTTTAGAAAACTCTTCCTAAAAAGATCTAGATTACCCAAAGCTTCTTACTAAATCACATGTATTACTAATTACACATACCTTATTTTATTAATAAGTATTAGCTACTTGGCTGTAGTCTTTAAGGCATTATTTTCTTATACTGCAGTACACAATTAAAAGCCTTCTATTGTGGGAAATACGAATAATAATAATAAAAATGAAAATCAAAGTTGCAAGCAATCAACTAGGAGGCACATTAAATATTTATAGCCTTCACTATTTTCATCGTATTGTGAAGCTTTATCTTTTGCTAAAATTGTTTATTCTATTCTATTCTCAGGTAATGTTACTGACTTTAGCTCAAGTCCAACGAGAGAAACTGATCCTCTTGGGAAGCCCAGATTCAAAGGTGGGTATGATTGGCTCCAAATCTCAATTTCAACAAGGGTATCTTTGCTGGGTATGTCAGTCAGTTGTTGCTATGTAAGGAATAACCACAAAGTCTTTGTGGCACACTATAATAAGGATTATTTACTTCTCACATGTGTACAAGTCACCGTCATGATATTAAAAATTGAGGGTGTCTAGAACACTGTCGGCTGGGTGGTTCTGCTGGGCCTCCTGCGGGTTGGGGAACAGTCCGCCCCCTATTTGTTCATTCTGGTGCCTAGGATGGAAGACCAAAAGTGACCTAGGAGAAGCCGTTCTTGTGACTATACAAAGCGAAGAGAAAGGGAATTCAAATACACAAATACATTTTCAGCTTCTTCATGTGTTATACCTGCCAGTATCCATTGGCCAAAGAAAGTCACATAGTAAAACTCAAATCAAGAATTGGGGAAGTAGACTTCTTTCATAGATGTAGAGAATATTTCTGAAAAATAATCTAATCTAATCTAACACAGTAGGAGAGAAGTAATATGATATAGAACCCAGTATTTCATTTTGCAATAGTTTGTTCTGAAGTATATATATATATATATATATATATATATATATATATATATATCTATATATATATATATATATATATATATATATATATTTTATTTTATTTAGAAAATTAAATTTAACAGGGCGGCATTGATAGATAAGAGTACACAGGTTTCAGATGAAGGTTTCTATAGCCTTTGAACTATTGATTATGTTGTGTGCCCATCACCCAAAGTCAAATCATTTTCTGTCACCGTATATTTGTCCCTCTTGACTCCCTTCCTCTCACCCCTCCCCCAGAACTCCCTCCTCCTGGTAACCACTTCACTTTTATATATGTTCAGGGGTCTCAGCTTTATATCCCACCTATGTGTGAATTCATATGGTTCTTCATTTTTTCTGATTTACTAATTTCACTCAGGATAATATTCTCTAGGTCCATCCATATTGTTGTAAATAGCAATATGTCATCATTTCTTATGGCTGAGTATTTTTCCATTGTATATATGTACCATATCTTTTGTATCCAATCCTCTATTGAAGGACACTTTGGTTGTTTCTATGTCCTAACCACTGTGAATAATGTTGCAATGAACATGGGGCTGCATGTGTCTTTACATACCAATGTTTTTGAGTTTGAGGAGTAGATACCAAGTAGAAAGATTGCTGGGTCATATGGCAGTTTTATTCTTAGTTTTTTGAGGAACCACCATACTTTCTTCCATAATGGTTGCACTAATTTACATTCCCACCAACAGGGAATGAGGGTTCCTTTTTCTCCACAGCCTCTCCAACACTTGTTATTACCTCTCGTGTTGTTATAGCTAATCTAACAGGTGTGAGGTGGTAACTCATTGTAGCTTTGATTTGCATTTCTCTAACAGCTAGTGAAAATGAGCATTTTTCATATATCTGTCGGTCATTTGTATGTCCTCTTGGGAGAAGTGTCTGTTCAGGTCCTCCTCCCATTTTTTAATTGGATTGTTTGTTTGTTGCTGAGTTTGTGAGTTCTTTATATTTTTTTGAATATTAACTCCTAATTGGAGCTGTAGTTTGCAAATATCACCTCCCATTTAGTTGGCTACCTATTTGTTTTGTTGTCAGCTTCTTTTGTTGTGCCCATTCATTTATTGTTGCCTTTACTTCCCTTGCCTTTGGGGTCAAATTCATAAATTGTTCTTTATGGCCAAGGTCCATGAGTTTAGTACTTAAGCTTTTTTCTATGTAATTTATTGTTTCAAGTCTTATATTTAGGTTTTTTATCCATTTTGAATTAATTTTTGTGCAGATGACAAACTGTAGTCAAGTTTTATTTTTTTGCATGTGGTTTTTCAATGTTCCCAGCACCATTTACTGAAGAGGCTTTCTTTTCTCTAGTGTGTGTTTTTGGCTCCTTTGTTGAATATTATTTGTCCATATATATGGTTTTATTTCTGGACTCTCAATTCTGTTCCATTGGCCTGTATGGCTGCTCTTCTGCCAATGCCATGCTCTTTTGATTATTGTGGCTCAGTAGTATAACGTGAAGTCAGTAGTATAACGTGAAGTCAGGTATAATGTGAAGTCAGAAGTATAATGTGAAGTCAGTAGTATAACGTGAAGTCAGGTAGTATAACGTGAAGTCAGTAGTATAATGTGAAGTCAGGTATAACGTGAAGTCAGTAGTATAATGTGAAGTCAGGTATAACGTGAAGTCAGTAGTATAACGTGAAGTCAGGTAGTATAACGTGAAGTCAGTAGTATAATGTGAAGTCAGGTATAACGTGAAGTCAGTAGTATAATGTGAAGTCAGGTATAACGTGAAGTCAGTAGTATAACGTGAAGTCAGGTATAACGTGAAGTCAGTAGTATAACGTGAAGTCAGGTATAACGTGAAGTCAGTAGTATAACGTGAAGTCAGGTATAACGTGAAGTCAGTAGTATAATGTGAAGTCAGGTATAACGTGAAGTCAGTAGTATAACGTGAAGTCAGTAGTATAATGTGAAGTCAGGTATAACGTGAAGTCAGTAGTATAATGTGAAGTCAGGTATAACGTGAAGTCAGTAGTATAACGTGAAGTCAGTAGTATAACGTGAAGTCAGGTAGTATAACGTGAAGTCAGTAGTATAACGTGAAGTCAGGTATAACGTGAAGTCAGTAGTATAACGTAAAGTCAGTAGTATAACGTGAAGTCAGGTATAATGTGAAGTCAGGTATAATGTGAAGTCAGTGGTATAATGTGAAGTCAGTAGTATAATGTGAAGTCGTTAGTATAATGTGAAGTCAGTAGTATAATGTGAAGTCAGGTATAACGTGAAGTCAGTAGTATAACGTGAAGTCAGGTATAATGTGAAGTCAGGTATAATGTGACGTCAGTAGTATAATGTGACGTCAGTAGTATAATGTGAAGTCAGGTATAATGTGAAGTCAGTAGTATAATGTGAAGTCAGGTATAATGTGAATTCAGTAGTATAATGTGACACTTCAGTTTTCATTCTTTTTCCTCGGGATTGCTTTGGTTATTTGGGGCTTTTTATAGTTCCATAAAAACATGGTGATTTTTGTCCTATTTCTTTAAAAAATGACATTGGAATTTTGATGGGGATTATATTACATTTGTATATTGCTTTGGTTGATATGACCGTTTTAACTATGTTGTTTCTTTTGATACATGAAACATGGAATATTTTCCCATCTAATTGTGTCATTTTCAATCTCTTTCAACAATACTTTGTAGTTTTTAGTATATAGGTACTTCACATCTTTTGTCAAATTTATTCCCAGGTATATTATCCTTTTGTTGCAATTGTAAAATAATTATTTTTTTGAGTTCATTTTCCAAAGATTCATCATTGGCTTATAAGAAAGCAATAAACTTTTGTATATTGATTTTGTGTCCTGCGACTTTACTATATTGGTTTATAGTTTTTAATAGTGTTTTGGTGGAGCCTTTGGAGTTTTTAGATACAGGATTATGTCATTTACAAAAAAGTGATACCTTTACTTTTTCTTTCCCAATATGGATGCCTTTTATTTCTTTCTCTTGCCTGATGGCTCTGGCTAGAACTTCCAGAACTATGTTGAATAAGAGTGGAGAGAGTGGGCAACCTTGTCTTGTTCCTGATTTTAGACAAAAAGCCTTCATTTTTTCACCACTTAGTATGATATTATCAGATGGTTTGCAATATATGGCCTTTATTATGTTGAGGTACTTTACTTTTCCTCTGATTTTATTGTGTGTTTTAAATATAAATGGATGATTTATCTTATCAAATGCCTTTTCTGCATCTATCGATAGCATCATATAATTTTTTTCTTTTTTGAGACAGAGAGAGAGTCAGAGAGAGGGATAGATAGGGACAGACAGACAGGAACGGAGAAAGATGAGAAGCATCAATCATCAGTTTTTCGTTGCGACACCTTAGTTGTTCATTGATTGCTTTCTCATATGTGCCTTGACCGTGGGCCTTCAGCAGACCGAGTAACCCATTGCTCAAGCCAGCAACCTTGGGTTCAAGCTGGTGAGCTTTTGCTCAAACCAGATGAGCTCGTGCTCAAGCTGGCGACCTCAGGGTCTCAAACCTGGGTCCTCTGCATCCCAGTCCGACACTCTATCACTGCGCCACTGTCTGGTCAGGCACATCATATGATTTTTTTTTGTTTTGTTGATGTGGTGTATTACATTGATCGACTTCATATGTTGAATCATCCTTATGCTCCTGGAAAGAATCCCACTTAATCATAGTGTATTTTTTTAATGTGTTGTTGTATTCGACTTGCTAGTATTTTATTGAGGATTCTTGCATCTGTATTCATTAGAAATATTGGTCTGTAGTTTTCTTTTTTTGTGTTGTCCTTGCCAGATTTTGGTATCAGGGTTATGTTGGCCTCATAACATATGTTAAGAAGTATTTCATCTTGTTGGATTCTGGATATGTCTATTTATTCCTAAAGTAATTTTGAATTTTGTTCTGGGTGCAGTTAGATTACTTTACACCAGTTGATCCTTTTGAGTCTAGCTTTTAATATCATATTTATTAGGTGGGACCAAGACTGTGTTTAGTGCAAGGCTCATTATTACCCATGACTCAAGACCCTTTTGAGTACTCTTTGTCATGCCTCTTAAATTATGAAGTTTAAACCATGCTTATGGGGAAAAAATTACTTTTGGATATTAACATACATTAAACCAGTGGTTTTCAGCCTTCTTACACTTGGGGAAAAGTAAAAATTGAGTTATTTTGGGGACTGCTAAGGCAAAAATCACCTTGAGCATAAACAAATTTGACTAAGATCATTGGGTCTATAATTTTTATACAACATCAGAGCGGTTAACTCTTTCACTCACCAGTAGGAAATTTCTGACAGACCACTCCATAGACAGACAGGTGGTTGAAAAACACTGTTCTAAAATATTTAGAGCCTGACTTGTGGTGGCGCAGTGGATAAAGCGTCGACCTGGAAATGCTGAGGTCACCAGTTCGAAACCCTGGGCTTGCCTGGTCAAGGCACATATGGGAGTTGATGCATCCAGCTCCTCCCCCCTTGTCTCTCCTCTCTCTCCCTCTCTGTCTCTCTCTCTCTCCTCTCTAAAAATGAATAAATAAAATAAAATAAAATAAACAACAAAAAACATTTAAAAAAATAAATAAAATAAAATAAAATATTTAGAAAAGTATCCTAGAAACAGATTTTTCACATGTCTGAACCTTCCACATCACAGCTTTCATCCATCTGCTTATAATGTGAGAACAGGTGTTCACAAATGGTTATATTTATTAGTTCACTTCTCCATCTTTACTTAATAAATGCTAAATATTGGAGCCCTTTCTCTCACAGGTCCTCATGTGCGATATATCCAAAAGCCTGATAACAGGCCCTGCTCCATCACTGACTCCGTCAAGCGATTCCCCAAAGAGGAGGCCACAGAAGGGAACGCCACCAGCCCACCACAGAACCCACCTTCCAACCTCACTGTGGTCACCGTGGAAGGATGTCCCTCCTTTGTCATCTTAGACTGGGAAAAGCCACTAAATGACACTGTCACTGGTAAGATCATGGCATGAGGACTGTTACTGTGGTGGAAAGCTTTGGTAATGCGCTACACTGGAACTATGGAACCTTGAGTCAAGCTACAACCTGTGAGTCATACCTCAGGAGTAGCGAGTCTTAGCAGATTTCTGCCGTCCTTGTGACACATTATTGTCAGAAGGGTCATATGATGGGAAAAGATCGTCTTTGTCCTGATACGGGCTCCCTGTTAGTTTAGCAGATCTCTTTAAGTTGCATCCTTTCGTCTTCTTTTAGAACTCTTTTTCATAATGTGAAGATATATCTAGTTTTTTTATTACCAAGAAAATTGCAGATAATAAGTGAGAAGTTGCCACTGCTGGTGATATTTAAATCAGTTTCCTTTCAACAACCCAGTTTCTAAGTTGACCTAGAATTCTCAAGCAAGCTAAAAGTTATTTCAATCATTTTAGGGTATCTGTTTTAGAAATTCTATTCCTGGTCAATTTTCTGCTCATCTCCAGAAATTTTGATTCTACTATCTACCCACCTGCTTCCTGTGAAAATTCAAAATCCTGAATCATTCTTTAAACTTGTTAAATGGGACTTTAATTCTTCAGAGTGAACAGGATAATCAAACTAGAGAGGAGGGGGGAAAGCGAAGGACCTTAACGACTAGAGAGTATAGCCTGAGTATACAAGGTTCCTGCTGCCCATGTCCCTGCATTGTGCCTGGGGTGGGTAGACAGGCAATAGAGGAACCCACTTAGAAGCTATCAGGAAGAGTCAAGAGCAGTACGCAAGGCAGGTGGGGAATGCAATATTCAGGATCCTCCAAAAAAAAAAAAAGTTTTCTAGAAATAAAGGAGAAAATAGCAGTTATTTCTTCTCAGAAAAAACCACTTGGGCAACTTCCAGGATAAGCAGCTTATCTTTACTCAACATTTTTAAAAACCATATTTTGTGGATTTTCTTTCTCATACGAAGCTTACCTTTGTTTTGAGACTGAATCAGCCCTTGCCCGTGGTTCCTGGGAAGTTGCCCAGTCCTGCTTCTTGACTTGGGACTATGCCAGTAGTTGCTAAAACAATATCTAAAACTATCTAATATCTAAAAGTCTAAATCAACATTTAAATATCAATCAGTCTCTCAGTATTGATTGTCTACGTGTATTAAAAAGTTCAAAACTCTCAATCTGTATATGGTGGTAATAAGGAGTTCCTCTGATGGTCTGAGGCTTAGTTCTCACAAAACCAAATGTTCCATAAAATTTTATTTGCCTTGAAGATATAGGATATAAGGTTAGAATTGGCTAGCCTAATAGATCTAATAATCTAATATAGAAATTATCAACCAGTGTGCCACAAGAATTTTTAAAACATGAATACCTATTAGTGAGAGGCACTACATTGTCAACAAAAAATATGACAACAGCCAACTCAACAATAGCCAAATGCCCTTTCTTAAACCATAAATATGTAAGTCATATAACAGAGTTGCATCTTATTGGTCATGTTGCATAAGGGTAGGTGATCACTATTATTGTTTTTGTAAGTCAATCAAAATTATACCTATTTTTTTCAGATAGGCAAAAAATATATTTTTTTAGTGTACCACAGAATTTTAGTAATTAGTTTATGTGTGCCATGAGATAAAAAGTTCAAATATCACTGGTCTAATATAGTTAATATATATTCACTTTTGATGTCAATTATGTCTAATTTAATTTTTTTAAAGCACATATATTTTTCCTTTCCAGTTAATTATGTAACATTTTTAAAAATTATATAAATTTATAATCTCAAAGTATTCTAACCAGAACCTTTTGGAGCATTGTTAACAAATGTTAATGGCTGCTTGAGATCTTTCACAAGATAATAAACTTATAATAACAATTTTTATGGATAAAGACCACATATCTTTAGCTGTAATATTTTTACATAGAAATAATTCCTTATTTAACCATTACTCATCTCTTCTATATTTAAATATTGGACTATATCCTAATGGTCTATTCTATTTTTTTCCATTTCTGTTTACTTTTAAATTATTTGATTTCAAATTAATATTTTATAAGCTGGCAACTCAGATAATACAAAAATTAATTCTCATATCACCGAAAATGATATGAAAGGAAGAATTGAGAAAGATAAAAAAAAAGAGTGAAACATATTCTTTATTCCATTAGTTGTCTTCTTTCAATAATCTTTCTTTTTATTGACAGGCCCATATTCACCTCTAGTAAATACATTCTAATTCAGTTATTTTTATACATCCCTTCTACACTAATGTATAGGTGACTTAAGAAATTAGCCATAGCCTGCTTGAGTCCTTGGGCAACTTAAAATTAAGTTGATTTTAAGAGTTTGCTTGGTGATATATCAAGAGTGTGCTGACAGAGATTTAAATCCCAGACCAGCTGTATTATAAATATGGAACTTGGATGTATAATTAGTCTCTTTGAAGCTAATTTAGTTTCTTTATTTTAGTTTCCTTATTTGTAATGATACCACTTGTTATCAATTTATCCCAGGGATAAAATTAACGAGAATGAATGTGCAGAATAAGTCAGCAGCTGTTAATGTTTGTCAGTAGTCATAATGGTAGGACAGGTAGAAATAGTATTGCCATTACTATTTTCATGCTTTACTGACCAGAGTAATGTTCCCAAACTTTGTAATAAATAAATTTGTCTATTAAGTGAACCATTTTATAATAGGACAATAAAACCCTTTGAAGGAGAATTTTTAAAAAGCCAATTATTCAGTGTTAGTGCTTTATAGATTTTCTTAAATCTTTACTGTTGATGAAATTATGAACAGACTTCTATATTTGAAAACAATATGAACATAAACTTAAGAGGCTGTCTTTACGTTCTGAGATAGTCTCAGAATGTGTCTACAGATATTCATTCCAAAATTAATATTTCCTTTTTATAATCTTAGTGAATTTATTAAAAAGCTATTATCACTTTAAAGCATTAAAAATGAAAGCTATATTTACAAAGCCCAAAAATGTACATTCAAAAATCTAGAATTCTGAGAGAAGTTCTAAATACTTTTTTTAATTAAGAAGGTAACTTCTAGATTTATTTTGGAAACTACAGGACTTTTAGAACAAAAATAGTGTTAAATTATCCTTTAAAATTTGAGTCAAAAGAAAATTAAAGAAGATGTACAATAAGAGTTTCAAGTACCAAAAGCCTGGGATAATACTTAAAAGAATATCATGTAGTTAGTGAGGCATGGTGTTTTTTTTTGTTTGTTTGTTTGGGGTTTTTTTTTTTTTGTATTTTTCTGAAGCTAGAAACGGGGAGAGACAGTCAGACAGACTCCCGCATGCGCCCGACCTGGATCCACCCGGCACGCCCACCAGGGGGCGACACTCTGCCCACCAGGGGGCGATGCTCTGCCCCTCCGGGGCGTCGCTCTGTTGCGACCAGAGCCACTCTAGCGCCTGGGGCAGAGGCCAAGGAGCCATCCCCAGTGCCCGGGCCATCTTTGCTCCAATGGAGCCTTGGCTGCGGGAGGGGAAGAGAGAGACAGAGAGGAAGGAGAGGGGGAGGGGTGGAGAAGCAGATGGGCACTTCTCCTATGTGCCCTGGCCGGGAATCGAACCCGGGACTTCTGCACACCAGGCCGATGCTCTACCACTGAGCCAACTGGCCAGGGCCGAGGCATGTTTTAAGCCAAAGATGTTTTTAGAAAGTAGTAGCTTTTACGGCATAACCAACTGGAGTGTTGTATAAACTGTCCTTTTGGTAATTAAGCTATACTTCAATCTTCTCAATTAAAATATTTCAAATTTTTATGACCTTATTTTCAAAACACAACTAATAAGGGATAATAAAAGAAACAATAATAATAGTTAGCACCTGTTGAGCAAAATATTATTACACACTGGTCATATGTTCCTAATTTATTCCCCACAAACAACACTTTGAAGAGAGATTATTGGCATTTTACAGATGAGAAAACTGAGACTAAGATCAATACAAGTGGCTTGGTCTGTCTCTTTCCATCAAGTCACAGAGTTTTCATTTCTAAAAAATCACTTTTACTTCTATTTTAATTATTACTATCTTTTTCTAGTAAATATCCCTTCACAACTATAAAATGGGCATATTTGAATTCAAGATCCTCTCCCTTACTACCTCTCTTCGCTCTGTTAAATAGAAAATCAACTGAACTGGAAACAAAAAAGAGTTGGGAAACAACAAAGCACAACACAAAACAGTTGAGAACAAAAAGAATCTGAGGAAGGAATACTAAATATCAGCCATTGGTCCTTTAAGAGCTGCACAGCGTGACCAGGTGGTGGTGCAGTGGATAGAGTGTCAACCTCAGATGCTGAGGACCTAGGTTAGAAACCTCTAGGTCGTAAGCTTGAGCGCAGCATTGCCAGCTGGAGCATGGGATCATAGGCATGGCCTCATGGTTGCTGGCTTGAGCCCAAAGGCTGCTCACTTGAAGCTCATGATTGTTGGCTTGGGTAACAACGACTGGCTCAGCTGGAGCCCCCCGGTCAAGGCATATGTGAGAAGCAATTAATGAACAACTAAGGCGCTATAACTATGAGTTGATGCTTCTTATTTAAAAAGCTGCACAGATGTGTCCAGATACAATAGCCTTTGCCTTGTAGTTTAATATTGACTTTTTGGAAGGATAATCAAAAGAAATTATTTAGAAAGTCATGCTTCTTTTTAGATTTTTTAAAACATAGCATTAAATATCCTTCTCAAATTAAAATTGATATTAGTAAGTCTCCAGAGTTACTTTATGGCTGCAGTTCTATGTCCTAGTATCCATTTCTTACCTTTGGTCTAAGTGCTAATAGCAGAAATCCTCAGGAACTCACCAGCTACTTTGCAGCCTTCCCACTCTCCCTGATTCCCACCACTTGTGTATTTCTTTATATTGATGAAGTTGATTTTGAGTGGGGTTCCATTGTTTAACTTTTGTTTGACTTTTTTAATCCTCTGTATGATCTTGTCTCATGTGCTAAACTAAACCTCAACCAAAAGCAGAGAAACCAATGAGAAAATTTATAAATTATATTTCATATTCTGAAACTCTTTCTTTTTTTATTAGTCCTGCAAGTTCATAGAAACATGCGTTTAAGGCAGAAGCACCCATAGTCAAAGGACTTTCATATATATAAAATTTTTTTCTTGATAACCTAATGGTAATCACCCACAAAAAGAAAAAATAATACTAAAACACATAGCTTTAAAAAAAAAAAGAAACAGAAAAAGGAATTATGGAATGCCACCAAACAAAACAACTGACAGAAACACTAAAGAAAATAACCAGAGGGGACACAGAGCTACCAGAAAACAAATCATAAAATGACTATAAGAAATCCTCATGTGTCAATAATTACTCTAAATGTAAATGGACTGAACTCACCAATAAAGAGGTACAGAATAGCAGATTGGATCAAAAAGCAAAACCAAACCATATGCTGCCTTTAGGAAACACATCTAAGCTCCACGGACAAAACAGACTCAAAGTGAAAGGTTGGAAAATGATTCTCCAAACAAATAATACCTAAAGGAAAGCAGGTATAGCTATACTTATATCTGACAATACTGACTTTAAGACAATAAATGTAACAAAAGACAAATATGGACATTTCATAATAATGAAAAGGGCATTGTATCAAGGACACATAACAACACTTCTTAATATATATGCACTGAATCAGAGAGCACCAAAACACATAAGACATCTAAAAAATAGAAACAGACAAAGACACAATTATAGTTGGAGAGCTAAACACACCATTCACTGTTTAGATAGGTTATCCAAAAAGAAAATAAGTGAAGGAATATTGACCTTAAAAGACACACTAGAGGCCTTGGCTGGTTGGCTCAGTGGATACAGCATTGGCCCAGGGTATAGATGTCCTAGGTTCAATTCCCAGTCAGTACATGCAAGAGAAACAGCTATCTACTTCTCTTTCCCCACCCCCCACCCCTTCTCTCTGTCTTCTCCTCCCATAGCCAGTGGCTTGATTGGTTTGAGTGTCGACCCCAGGTGTTATGGATAGCTTGGTTGGTCTGAATGAGTCAGCCTTAGGCTCTAAAAATAGCTTGGTTGATTTGAACATTACCCCGATAGGGGTTGCTGGATGGATCCCAGTCAGGTAGCAAGAGGGAATCTGTCTTTCTATCTTCCCTCCTCTCATTAAGAAAAAAAAGACACACTAGACCAAATGGACATAATAGACATTTACAGAACATTTTATCCCAAAACATCAGATTATACATTTTTTTCCAGTGTGCATAAAACATTCTCAAAAGTAGACCATATGTTAAAAAAAAATAGACCATATGTTGGGCCACAAAACTAACCTGACAACTTCAAGAAGATTGAAATTAAACCAAGTATATTTTCTTACCATAAAGCTCTGAAATAAGAATTAAACTGCAAAAAAGGAAGTAAATAAACCCACAAAAATGTGGAAATTAAACAACATAATTTCTAAAACATGAGTGGATTAAAGATGAAATAAAAGCAGAGATCAAAAGATATATACAAACAAATGAGAATGACAACACGACATATCAAAACTTCTGGGATGGAATGAAAGCGATAATAAGAGGGAAGTTTATATCATTACAGACTTATATCAAGAAACAAGAGATATACTAAGTAAGGAACCTAAAATTACATCTGAAAGAATTGGGAAGAGAAGAACAAAGGTAACCCAAAGTTAGCAGAAGAAAGGAAATAGTAAAAATTAGAGCAGAACTAAGTGAAATAGAAAACAAAAACTATGGAAAAATTAAAACAGTAGAGCTGGTTCTTTGAAAATATCAATAAAATTGACAAACCCCTGACTAGACTCACGAAGGGAAAAAAGAAAAGACTCATATAAACAAAACCTTAAATGAAAGAGGAGAAATAGATACACAAAGGGTCATACTAGGATACTATGAAAGATTATATGCCACCAAAGTCAACAATCTAGAAGAAATGAATAAGCTCCTAGAACTATACAGTTTTCCTAGACTGAGTCACAAAGAAGTGGAAAACCTGCATAGACCTGTAAGTAGAGAGGAAATAGAAAGAACTATCTAAAACCTCCCAAAAAAGAAAAGTACAGAACCAGTTGGCTACACTAGTGAATTCTACCAAACATCCAAAGATAATTTGGTACCTATCCTTAAAGTCTTCTAAAAAATAGAAGAAGAAGCAATATTTCCTAACACATTTTATGAGACCAATATAACCCTGATACCAAAACCTGGCAAAAACAACACACACACACAAAAAAACTACAGACCAATATCACTAATGAATACAGATGCAAAAATCCTAAACAAAATACTAGCATATTGAATACAATACATTAAAAAAATAATACATCACAATCAAGTAGGATTCATTTCAGGAGCACAAGGATGGTTCAACATATGTAAATTGGTCAACATAATACACTACATTAACAAAACAAAGAACAAAAATCATGTGATTCTATCAATAGATGCAGAAAAGGCCTTTGATAAAATACAACATCCATTTGTGATTAATACACTCAATAAAATGGGTATAGAAGTAAAGTACAGTATCTCAACATAATAAAGGCCATAAATGACAAACCATCAGCTAATATCATACTAAATTGAGAAAAACTTAAGGCTTTTTCTCTAAAATAGGATTAAAAAAAGCTTTCCAATCTCTCCACTCTTATTCAATATAGTACTGGAAGTCTTAACCAGAACAATCAGGCAAGAAAAAGAATTGGGAAAGAAGAAGTAAAGGTATTACTTTTTGAAGATGACATAATACTGTATATAGAAACCCCCAAAGACTCCACCAAAAAACTATTAGAAAAAATAAACAAATACAGTAAAATTGCAGGATACAAATCAATATATACTGCTTTCCTGTGTGCCAACAATGAAACTTCAGAAATGTATTGAAAAATACAGTTCCTTTTACAATTGCAACAACAACAACAAAAATCCTAGAAATAAACTTATCAAAGGGTGTAAAGGACCTATATACTAAAAACTACAAAGCATGATTTTAAAAAATATTTTATTTTTCTTAAGTTGGAAACAGGGAGGCAGTCAGACAGACTCCCACATGCACCCGACCGGGATCCACCAGGCACGCCCACCAGGGTGCGATACTCTGCCCATCTGGGGCATCACTCTGTTGCAACCAGAGCCATTCTAGCACCTAAGGCAGAGGCCAAAGAGCCATCCTCAGCACCTGGACCAACTTTGCTCCAATGGAGCCTTGGCTGCAGAAGGGGAAGAAAGAGACAGAGAGGAAGGAGAGGGGGAGGGGTGGAGAAGCAGATGGGCGCTTCTCCTTTGTGCCCTGGCCGGGAATCGAACCCAGGACCTCTGCACGCCAGGCTGACGCTCTACCACTGAGCCAACTGGCCAGGGCCTTAAAAAATTTTTAAAAACTCAATAAAATGGAAAAACATTCCATGTTCATAGATCAGAAGAATCAATATACTTGAAATGGCCATATTACTACTCAAAGCAATATACAAATTTAATGCAGTCCCCATTAAAATCTCAATGTCATTTGAAATAGAACATAAAAAAATCACTAGATTAGTATGGAACCACGAAAGACCCCAAAATAACCAAAGCAATCCTGACAAAAAAAAAATGAAGGTGGAGATACCACTACCTGACTTTAAATCATCCTGCAGAGCTACAATGATTAAAATAGCATGGTATTGGAAAAATAAAAAATAAAATAAAAATAAAAATAAACAGACATACAGACCAATGAAACAGAATTGAGGTCCAGAAATAAAATCACGTATATATGGACAAATAATCTTTAACAATGGAGCCAAAAACACACAATGAACAAAGAAAGTCTCTTCAATAAATGGTGCTTGGAATATTGAAAAGTATGTGCAAAAGAATAAAACTTGACTACAGTTTATCCCTATGCTCAAATATTAATTCAAAATGGATCAAAGACCTAAAATAAAAAATTACATAGAAGAAAAGTAGTTGCTAAATTTATGGACCTTAGCTGTAAAGAACATTTTCTGAATTTGACCCCAAGGGCAAGGGAAGTAAAGGCAAAAATAAATGAATGGGACTATATCAAACTGAAAAGCTTCTGCACAGCAAAAGAAACCAACAACAAAATAGAAAGGCAACCAACCAAATGGGAGTTGGTACTCACAAACAACAGCTCTGATAAAGGGTTAATAGCCAAAATATATAAAGAACTCACAAAGTTCAGCAACAAACAAACAATCCAATTAAAATATGGGGACAGGACCTGAACAGACACTTCTCCTAAGAAGATATACAAATGACCAACAGATATATGAAAAATTGCTCATATTCACTAGCAATCAGAGAAATGCAAATTAAAACTACAATGACATACCACTTCAGACCTGTTGGATTGGCTGGTTTCAATAAGACAGGTAATAACAAGTGTTGAAGAGGCTGTGGAGAAAAAGGTACCCTTATTCACTGCTGGTGGCAATGTAAACTGGTAGACAGTATGGTGGTTCCTCAAAAACCTAATAATAGACCTACCCTATGACACAGCAATCCCTCTACTGAGTATCTACTCAAAAAACTTGAAAGCATTGGTACTCAAAGACACATAAACCCCCATGTTTATCGCAACATTATTCATGGTGGCCAAGACATGGAAACAACCAAGGAGTCCCTTGATAAAGGATTGAGTAAAGATGTGGTAAATATATACAATGGAATACTACTCAGCCATAAGAAATGATGTTATATTGCCATTTGCAACAACATGGATGGATCTTGAGAACATTATACTGAGTGAAATAAGTAAATCAGAAAAAGCTAAGAACTATATGATTCCATACATAGGTGGGACATAAAAATGAGACTCATGGACATAGATAAAAGTGAAGTGGTTACCTGGGGAGAGGGGAAGAAAGAGGGGCAAATATATGGTGACAGAAAATGATTTGACTTTGGATGATGGGCACACCATGCAATCAACAGTTCAAATGCTATAGGGATGTTTACCTGAAACCTATGTACTCTTATTGATCAATGTCAGCCCATTAAATTTAATTTCTAAAAAAAAATAAAATAAACATTCCTTTAAGTGAAATGTATGCAGATCTCTGCTCAGATTAAGGACATAGTTTCTTTTTACAAATACAGGGACATATTTAAGCAGTATATACAAAACTGATGTAACTTATGTAAGAAGTAGGTGAAAAATCTTATAATTCTGTAAATTAAAATAAAGAACTATAGGAAAGTATAATTCATTTTTTCATTAACTGTCATTTGCTGCTATGGTTTTAGACTTGGAGAAGATTTTGCTGCAGCACCATGCAGCAGTGGCCTTTTCTGTGGCCTTATGGTAAAGCCCCACAGAGCAGGAAACATGGCTCCTACGCAGATACCACTCATGCAGAGCTTTCCAACAATGGCCAACTGGCTTGCCCCATCAAAATCATAGCTACCAGTCTCCAAAGCTACCATAGGAGCGTCATTGATCTTCATCATTACCAGGCCTTCCCTGCTCTGTTAAAGGGAAAGCAGAAGTAGTCAATGAGTACCTGCCCAAATGCTTTGGGACCTTTGTTATCTGCTAAACATCCGAATCTGGAAATTACTAATGTATGAAACGTATATGTAATGTATAATGTATAAGATCGACACATAATGTATAAGACCAGAATTGCAATATGAGTTGCTTATTTTAATGAGTGACTTTATTATGCTATTAGCTTCAAGAACAATGAAATCGATCAGAAGATAAAGATGAGTATCTGTTCGCTTTTTTGCTTTTCAGAATATGAAGTTATATCCAGAGAAAATGGGTCATTCAGTGGGAAGAACAAGTCCATTCAAGTTACAAATCAAACCTTCTCCACAGTAGAAAATCTAAAACCAGACACAAGGTAAGCCGCCAGTGCTATTATAGGTGAATTCTGAGAGTGTAGAAGTCATACCAGAGGAATGAAATGACATCATTTTTCTGTGCCTTCAGGGAAGGTCTAGCTTTCATTTTATTCTTTAGCTTCCCATACCCAGCACTAGATGCCTCAAGAGTCATATTTTGCAAGTTATTAGTGGTGATCTAAGAGCTAACAAAATGGTCTTGTAAGCTAATGGTCCAGCTGGGTACATTGAAAAATGTAGGTTAATAGTACCTAATGTTGATATTAAATGCCAAAATTTAAAGAAGGAAGAATCTGTGGCCCAGAAACATTCTGAGTGTGCATGATGTAAACGATTTGAAGCGCAGAAGAATTCAGCTGGTATGCCGGAACGGCCGAGCAGGGAAATAAAAGCCATGTATGTGATAAATGTAGGTAAAGGTCTGTAACAGTTCGTGCACGGAAGAACTACAGCCTAGTCCCAGACATAGCAGTCCTTTGCTTTGGGGCCTTTTTACTGTAGACAAATGAGAACAGCTTTTTTTTAAAAAGAGATAAATAATATTAGCATTGTTCTATAATAAACAACTTTTCTTCGTATCCCTCATTGCACACTGATACCAGTTTTATATTGCTATGTAGGGTTGTGATTCCTTTGTAAATCTAAGATACCTAATATTTTGTCAGTTTGTTTTATTATTACAAGACATATAAGGTCCTTAGATGTTTCTAGAAACATAGTAATGTGGGGTTTATTTTGTTGTGTTTCACATGGGTAAATTTGGTGATTTAGTCATGTAAAAATAAGACAAAAAATCAAGGAGATTCTTAGCAAAGCCAATATGCTACATGCATTCTTAGACTTCATTTTACTCTGTGGGAAATCATTTTCTTTCCTCAAACTCCAAAAACACTGTTTAATAAACTGTCTATGCTTTCAGTTTAAAAAGAAAAAAAAACCTGGCATCTTAAGTTATAGTATACACCAAAGAACATAGAGGAATTTTTATAGGGACACAATCAAGAAATTTTCCAGAATAAATATTTCCTAGTTTGACAAAATCCCTCAGTGTTGAAAAGATCAGCAGAGGGAAGACTGGATGGATATCCGGCATCAGAGAATTTTTCGTCAATTTTACTTCCTTTCGCTGTCATCAGTTGATTGAATTGAATTGGGTATTGAGCGTGACACCCCAAAGAGCCTGTTTAAACGACTCTGCGAGCAGGGAGGCTCTTCCCGTCTTTTTGGGGGAAAGCTAAGCATCTAACTCATTATGGATGGTTTGCTGGATGTAAAATTATAATCTTATACTGCAAAGATAGCACTTTTCCACAAGCATCCTCTTCTTTCAAGCTTTCTATTTTTGAGCTGTAATATTGAAACTTTGGCAACTGCTGATTTTCTTAAAGGATTTAAGTTAGCCAAAATAAGCATATATTTCAGTAATGATATTCTTGGTCTGTTTTCTTAATAAGATTACCGGAGACAGAACCTATTTGTAACATAATATATATTTTTTAAAGTAAAAGAGAAAATTTTACTTGATTTGGACTTTTTAATAGGTGGATTTTTGCTTACAGGACTCGGATGGTTATTCTCTTCAGTTTTCTGCTTTTTATTCCAGTTATTTAAAAATGGGCTGGGTAGAATGCAGGAAATACATTGAAAAGCATCCAACTTCTAAATGCTCGTTGTGTTCCTTTCCTGAATCAGGCTGTCTTCAGATCTCACAGTGCACCTATTAGCTATAAGCAGAAGTAGAACAATTATTCCAGTGACATTTTAAACCTGCTTTGTTTGTGAAAGGTTTGCGTTTCCATTCAGGTAACAATTATTAAGTACCAACAATGTGCTCAGGGATGTGCTAGGTGTTGTGGCTACAAACACAACTAAACATGGTGCCTGCTCTCGAGGGGCTGGAAGTTGGGAGTGGGGGTAGCCAGTTAATAACCAATTATTCTACATAAAGAGTTAAGAGTTCTGGTACAGTTATGCCCAAGGTGATATGGGAGCCCAGAATAGGTGGCACTCCACCTAGTTTGGAGAAATTAGGAAAAGCTCCCTGAAGAAGGTGACATCTGGGCTGACGCTTGAAGAATGAGTAGAAAGGAGGCAGCGGGTGAGTGTCTTCGGGAAAAGGAAGGTCAGAGAGAGTAATAGCACGTGCCAGTGCAGAGGCCCAGAATGCATGGCTGTGTGCAGGGAACAACTCGCTGCAAAACGTGAGGGGTGAAAAGTGGACTGAAGCAGTGGGAGCAGAGAGGCAGAAACCAGGGGGTGCAGAGCCTTCTATGCCAGATCCGGAAAATGGGTCAAGAGATGGGGAGACCTTAAAGCAGGGGTCGGGAAGCTATGGCTCGCGAGCCAGATGTGGCTCTTTTGATGGCTGCATCTGGCTCACAGACAAATCTTTAATAAAAAATAACAATTACGGTAAAAATATAAAACATTCTCATGTATTACAATCCATTCATTTCCTACCGCTCATGTTCATGGTTGCGGGTGGCTGGAGCCAATCACAGCTGTCCTCCGGGACAACACCAAATTTTTATTGGATAATGTGTAACGTACACAGGTCATTGTATGGCTCTCACGGAATTACATTTTAAAATATGTGGCGTTCACCTGACCTTGATGGCGTAGTGGATAAAGCATCGACCTGGAAATGCTGAGGTCGCTGGTTCGAAACCCTGGGTTTGCCTGGTCAAGGCACATATGGGAGTTGATGCTTCCAGCTCCTCCCCCCTTCTCTCTTTCTGTCTCTCTCTCCTCTATAAAAAAAAAAAAATAAAAAAATTAAAAAATAAAGAATAAATTAAAAAAATATATATGTAGCGTTCATGGCTCTCTCAGACAGAAAGGTTCCCGACCCCTCCCTTAAAGGGTGGTAACTGGGGGGTGGATTGTTGTTTCATTTTGGCTTTCATCCTGACTTTCAGTTAGTTGGAAAAAATCATTTCTGATATTAGAGCTACTTATAATGAGTGACACTTGGTGAAATAAATCTACCAAAAAAAGAACATTTTGTTAATGTCATGTAAGAATGCTGTTTTGGCATCTGACCTAATAGATCAAGTAAGTACATACAAAAAAACTTACTTGCTGGACTGAGTTGCATTTCATTCTGGATTCACAGGACCAATCACAGGGGTGCACATCTAGCTTCGAGTTGTAACTGTTGTAGGATTCGTGCTAATTGTTTCTGGACTTTGCCTCAGGTTGAAACACAACCATGTCCCCTTTATCCCGCCATCATGGAAGGTGTCTTGCTGATGTCTCTTGTCTTTCATCGTGGGCCTTCAAAGGAGGACCCTTACAGCCTACTCCCATCTCAAGACAAGCAAAGCCCAAAGAAAGCCCTTTCTAAATTTGTATTTGGGAAAAAGCAATATTAAATTTAATTTAGGAATCCCTGAAATCAGAACCTATGCCTACTTTTACTACTAGGCACGTATTTGAGGCCATTCATTGTGTTTGTGGCTTATTTAAGGTCATTGTTAGAGTTGGTATGGTTGAATAAAATCCATTAGGATGTTAAGACTGTTAATGTTTATATACCTGATTTGACCAGGATTATATTGATAGTCCCTAATGAGTTAGGATTTAAAAGTTTGAAGTAAAGAACAATTTCCCACTGGAAGCAAACATAATGTATATGGATGTAAAGGTGCTCTAATGAAAATTGTTTTGCCTACAATACATGAAACTTTGTTGTGTTCAGTAGATCCCAGTACCCAGTGAGCCTGTGAATGAATTCCATGCTCTCTTAATGGAAGTATTCTAGGGATTAATTTATCGATTTTAATGGGCAAAATGTTTTGAACTGAAATACTAAAAACTATTTGCTGAAACCCTTATTCATCAAAATAACTTAATGAGGCCCTGGCCTGTTGGCTCAGTGGTAGAGCGTCGGCCTGGTGTGCAGGAGTCCCGGGTTCAATTCCCGGCCAGGGCACACAGGAGAAGCGCCCATCTGCTTCTCCACCCCTCCCCCTCTCCTTCCTCTCTGTCTCTCTCTTCCCCTCCCGCAGCCGAGGCTCCATTGGAGCAAAGATGGCCCAGGCACTGGGGATGGCTCCTTGGCCTCTGCCCCAGGCACTAGAGTGGCTCTGGTCGCGACAGAGCGACGCTCGGAGGGGCAGAGCATCGCCCCCTGGTGGGCAGAGCGTCGCCCCTGGTGGGCGTGCCGGGTGGATCCCGGTCGGGCGCATGCGGGAGTCTTTCTGACTGTCTCTCCCTGTTTCCAGCTTCAGAGAAATAATAAATAAATAAATAAATAAATAAAGCCCTTTAATTTCACCCTTCTCTTCAAATGAACCCATCTCTCTCCTCACTGACTAAAAGACTGAAGACTCCGCTGTGTGTGCCAGACTCGCATGTGGCCCAGCAATTACCTCTGGAAAATGTACTCTGTCTGGTAATTAAGAAAAATCAAGTTCATCTAACCTGCTCAAGTACTTCTAGTGTCCTCTGTGGCTTGGGAGGGTTCTGGAGAACAGTTCTTCCTCTAAGACTAAAACCTACCAAAGTTTCCTATAGCTGACAGCGAAGATGGTTTGGGACTACTGTTTACATTGTCTGATTTAATAAAATTTTGGCAATGAAAGTAAATGGGAACAGGGGCAGCAACTTATAAATTGTCAATCTGGCTGAATGAAGCAGGCATGTGGAAGAGACATTATGTCCTTCTTCATGGTGTTTTTTGTGAAATTCTGGTCTCTGAAGATTCTGTATTAACTTTCAACAGCTCTTCTCATGGCCAGCGTAGAAAGGAGTAAAGTAAACTGCCAGAGCCTTAGCCATTTTATTTAGTTTTACTGTAGGTGTGGGCAGCAAAACAACTGCTTCTTTACTAAAGATGGAAAAACTACAAAGGAATGCTCAGTTTTGCAACTTTTCTTTGGGCAAAAGTACAGCTAAGAAGAGCAAGCACAGAGCTCCACTAGCCTATAAAGAAACCACTTTGGCCCTGGCCGGTTGGCTCAGCGGTAGAGCGTCGGCCTGGCGTGCGGGGGACCTGGGTTCGATTCCCGGCCAGGGCACATAGGAGAAGCGCCCATTTGCTTCTCCACCCCCCCCCCTTCCTCTCTGTCTTTCTCTTCCCCTCCCGCAGCCAAGGCTCCATTGGAGCAGAGATGGCCCAGGCGCTGGGGATGGCTCCTTGGCCTCTGCCCCAGGCGCTAGAGTGGCTCTGGTCGCGGCAGAGCGACGCCCCGGAGGGGCAGAGCATCGCCCCCTGGTGGGCAGAGCGTCACCCCTGGTGGGCGTGCCGGGTGGATCCCGGTCGGGCGCATGCGGAAGTCTGTCTGACTGTCTCTCCCATTTCCAGCTTCAAAAAAATACAAAAAAAAAAGAAAAAGAAAAAAAAAGAAACCACCTCCTCTTTTCATATCACCATATTCTTTTTATTAGTTTTCACTTACAGTGTTTTAGTACCTAGTGGAGGGGCTGCCAGAAACTCATAGCATCGCTATAGAATCAGAGTGCAGCACGGATCTTAAATTTGTGTCGCCCACAGAAATGGGAGACACAGGCGACATCCGTAAGGACATACATACCAGGCAGGAGTCAAGGATACCTGAAGCCTGCTGACGCCCGGCTCCTCTTCGCTCCGCCCCTCCTTAGGACTTATTTTGCCCTCTGAGTCCCCACAGCTCTACCCATTTGCTCCTTATCTGTATTCCCAGGTCAGCAAACTATCTTCATGAGGAAGGAATCCAGAAATGCTTACTATAATCACGCACCGTCCTTGGATAACGGATTGATTGAATTTCTCTTTCCCTGTTTGAATGTCCCTTATTCTTATTCCACTTTTTTTTTTCTCTCTCTCTTTCTCTACCTTACTGACACCACCCACCCAGAATGAGGCTCAAATATTTCAAGACTACACTAAGGGTAAAATTAGCTAACCAAATAGTTCAAACAAATAGCTACAGAGTAGCCTTTCTATATAAAAAAAAAAACAGATTGCTTGAGGTTTTATGAAGCTTTTGTTAGAGTGAAAAAACATCTTTTTAAATCAATGGAAGGAGATGAAAATTTCATCAAATAATGAAGACCATAGTTCAGCTCTGTGTTATGGGCAAAAGTGGAGGGAATGTTTATAAAAAGGACTAAAGGGAAGGGGAGCGGGAGATGGCGGAAGTGCCTGCCCTAACCAGACCTGAGCAGCATTCCCGGGCTACATCCAGTCGCTTCCCTGTCTTGGACAGCTTTGCCTGGGAACCACAAGTCCCACTATTAGAAACCCTACTTTTTTTACTTTTCTCTAAATTGATATTTAATGCTCACGCTGATTTTCATAGTTACTCTCAAACTTGGTCCTCTTTTTTATTCTCTCAGCTCTCTGGGATAATAATCAGAGCTTAATACTATGAATATTCTTAATCATTATGTGCCAGACACTTTGCTCTTACATGTATTATCTCACACACAAACAAGGAAACACCTAGATACTTTTATACCCTTTTTGCAGTTACAATTAGTCAAAATATCATTAGAATTCTCATTTTGAGGATATGACCTCTAATTTGAAGTTTATAGAGGTTAAATAAGTTACCATAAAGTCACATGGTAGAGCAACTATGAACACAAGTGTTTCTGGCTCCAGAAATCATGACCTTAACCATAGCAGCATGCTGACTCCTGACAGGCAGACTTGGGAATATTATTTTTGTTTTGATTAATACCTACCCAGGAGTGTTATTTACTTGGTTTGTCCTCTAAGAGGCCCAAAGTTTTGAGTACAGTTGTCATCTGGAGTACACCCCATTTAATTTTTTTTTTCTGATGAAGCAGGTCTAACCAATGGTTTTTAAATTTTAATTTTTATTTTTATCATAAATACATGTACATGATTTTTAAACTCAATGCTATTTCTTTTCCTAAATTCTGTTTCCCAGAAGCAAATATTTTCAATTATTTTATTTAATTTTGGCTTTATGAAGGTATAATTGACAAATAAGTTTGCAGGACAAAGTATACAAAGTGATGATTTGATACATGTATACTTTGTGAAAGGATTCCCCCACCATCAAGTTAATTGACACATCCATCACCAGTATATGTAACTTGGAGGGGCAGGGTATTACAGCATTTTAATTCTATTCTTTTAGCACATTTCAATTATACACTACAACGTCAGCAATTATAGTCATCATGTTATACATTACGTCCTTAGGCCTTATTCATTTTATACCTGAAAGTTTGTACCCTGTTATAAGCTCTATTTCTTCTACCTGCCAAATCCTGGCAACTACTTAGTACACTGTTTTTATGACTAATTTTTAATACTTTTTTAACCATTGTATTAGAGTTATAAGTGATTTATCCACCGTGATTACAACAGTAGAATATTTTAAATTTTACTATATGTTTACTTTAACCTATGAAGTTTTATATTTTCATATGTTTTCCTGCTGTTAATTTTCCATCCTTTAGTTTCAGCCTCAAGAATTTTCTATCATTTCTTTTAAGACTGGTATAGTGGTGATTAGCTCTTTCAGCTTTTGTTTGGCTGGGAAATTCTTTATCTCTTCTTCAATTCTGAAGGAAAATTTTGCTGGGTAGTTTGTTTGTTTTAATCATTTTAGCACTTTGAAAGTATCATGGCCCTGGCCAGTTGACTCAGTGGATAGAGCATCAGCCAGGCATATGAATGTCTTGGGTTTGATTCCTGGTCAGAGCACAAAGGAGAAGCAATCATCTGCTTCTCTCTCTCTCCTACCCTCCCATAGCCAGTGTCTCTATTGGTTTGAGTATTGGCCCCTGGTGCTGAGGATTGTTCTGTTGGTCCCAGAATCAACCTCAGGTGCTAAAAATAGATCAGTTGATTCGAGCATAGCTCCAGACAGGGGTTGCTGGGTAGATCCCAGTCAGGGCATATACAGGAGTTTGTCTCATTATCTCCCCTCTTTTTGCTGAAAGAAAGAAAGAAAGAAAGAAAGAAGGAAGGAAGGAAGGAAGGAAGGAAGGAAGGAAGGAAGGAAGGAAGGAAGGAAGGAAGGAAGGAAGGAAGGAAGGAAGGAAGGAAGGAAGGAAAAGAAAGAAAGAAAGAAAGAAAGAAAGAAAGAAAGAAAGAAAGAAAGAGGAGGGGAGGGGAGGGGAGGGGAGGGAGGGAGGGAGGGAGGGAGGGAGGGAGGAAGGGAGGAAGGGAGGAAGGGAGGAAGGGAGGAAGGGAGGAAGGGAGGAAGGGAGGAAGGGAGGAAGGGAGGAAG
The DNA here is from genome assembly GCF_036850995.1 of Saccopteryx leptura. NCBI lineage: Eukaryota > Metazoa > Chordata > Mammalia > Chiroptera > Emballonuridae > Saccopteryx > Saccopteryx leptura. The sequence continues at coordinate 28,272,378 of NC_089510.1, forward strand.
GGAGGAAGGGAGGAAGGGAGGAAGGAAGGAAGGAAGGAAGGAAGGAAGGAAGGAAGGAAGGAAGGAAGGAAGGAAGGAAGGAAGGAAGGAAGGAAGGAAGGAAGGAAGGAAGGAAGGAAGGAAGGAAGGAAGGAAGGAAGGAAGGAAGGAAGGAAGGAAGGAAGGAAGGAAGGAAGGAAGGAAGGAAGGAAGGAAGGAAGGAAGGAAGGAAGGAAGGAAGGAAGGAAGGAATCATGAAACTCCCTTCTGGCCTGAAAGCTTTGCTGAAAATCTGCTTATAGTCTTATGAGGTTTCCCTTGTACATAACAAATAGATTTTCTCTTGCTGCTTTTAAGATTCCCTTGTCCCTTAGCTTTTGACAATTTTATTATCATTTTGTGTCAGTGTGGATCTCTGAATTATGTTTCTATTGGCCCTGGCCAGTAGGCTCAGTTGTAGAGCGTCGGCCTGGCGAACCATCTGCTTCTCCATCTCTCCCCCTCCACCTTCTCTCTCTGTCTCTCTTTCCCTCCCTCAGCCATTGCTGGATTAGTTCAAATGAATTGGCCTCCGACCTGAGGATGGCTCCATGACCCCTGCCTCAGGCACTAAAAAAATTGCTTGGTACTGAGCAATGGAGCAATGGCCCCAGATGGGCAGAGCATTGACCTGTAGGGGGCTTGCTGGCTGGATCCCAGTACAGGTGCATGTGGGAGTCTATCTCCCTTCCTCTCACTAAAATTAGAAAGAAAGAAAAAAGAATTATGTTTATTTGGAAATCTTGACTTTCTGAATTTGGATGTCTGTTTCTTTCTCCAGGTTGGGAAGTTATCAGCTGTTATTTCTTTGAATAAGCTTTTTGCCCTTTTCTCTGTTTTCTTTCTGGAATCCCTATAATGCATATCATAGTGTGCTTTATAGTGTCTCATATGTTCCTTAAGCTCTCTTCACTCTCTTATATACTTTTTTCTTTTTGCTCTTTTGATTGTATAAATTCCAGTGCCCTTTCTTCCACTTGATTTAGTCCGCTGTTAAACTCCTTTAATAAATTTTTTTCAGTTCAATATACTTCAGCTATGTCTTTTCTATTTTGCACTTTTTATTATTTTCTCTTTGTTGAAATTCTCACTTTGTTCATGCATTGTTCTCCTGGCATTGGTGAACATCTCTATGATTGTTATTTTAAACACTCTCAAAGGTAAATCACTTCTGTTCATTTCATTAAAATCTGTTTCTGGAGATTTTTCTTGGTCTTTAGTTTAGACCATATTCCTGTTTCTTCATTTTCTTTGACTCTCTTTGTTGGTGTCTAGGCATGAGCTAAAACAACCACCTCTCCTAATCTTGATAGAATATTCTTGTTATGAAAATGAACCGCTTTTATCAACCCAACCCAAGCTTTTTGTAGTTTGTCTAGCTTCTAAGATTGTCCAAACCACCTTACTTGTTCCTCATGGCTCTCACTAGTTGAGGGTGTGCCAAAACTCATCAGTGTCCCAAAGGTGAGAATGGCAGTCAGCACCTAGATGCAGGCTGATTATAAACTGGACCCTCAGGTAGCAGCTGGGCAGCCGTGTAGTTAAGTTCCTTCCAGGGAGACACTGGGAGATGGGCATTTTTGCCTGTTGTCTCTGTGCTGAACCCAAATTATAGCTGCGGGGAGGATGGGGTACTCCTGCATCTGTTAGAAACTACTTCATTTGATACAATACTGTGGGATTCAAGAATGCAAGCCCCATTGGTTCCCACAGACAGGTAATCTGGGGGCCCATCCCTTGAGAAGCAGCCACAAAAGCTGGGGTGCCAGCCATTTGTAAAAAAATTCTTCTCCTTCCAGGGAGACACTAGTGACTTGGTTTTGTTGTTGGATTGGGCTGAAGAGAGAAGGCAGGAAAAGTGTCTGCTGTTTTCCTGTCTCTGGTAAGGGTGACAGAAAGTCACTAGAAATGTACTTAAGTTAGCACTCTCATCTTCAAGCAGTAGCTTTTACAGTATATGGGAGTTTTTGCCTGCTTTCTCTGCTCTAAGCCCCAAGAATAGGGGTGTGCTCATGCACCTATAAATAACTTTTTTTCTATATTCTCAAAGTTCTCATGGACATAATCCCCACTGGCTTTCAGAGCTAGGTGTTTAAGAAGTCTGAAAAGTTGAAAAAGTATCACAAATGTTGACAATGTCTAGACGCTAGATTTTGGGTTCAAACCTTTTGCTCCTCTGGGAAAAGCTGGTAGTTGAGGGTTTGATCCTGGTTGTATGGCACTGTGCTGGGGGTTTGTGTCAAGAGTGGGTCTCAGCCCTTCCTAGCCATTCCAGTGTGGGTGTTCTCTCATTTGTCCTATGCATAGGGGTCACTCAGCTAGTTTCTGAATCACTTTCATTAGGAATCTCTGTGTGCAGCTATATATATTCAATGTGTCTGCAGGAGGAGGGGAGCTCAGGGGCCTCCTATGTCACCATCTTAGTCTACTCGACAATTTTCAATTATTTTAGCTATCTCTTTTATCAATTAAATCCATATTTCTCACTTACCGTTTCTCAGAATGATCAAGTACTCAAGTTATCTATATGTTCCATGTTATTTTTTATGGCAACATCTCCTGGAATTCCCCTCCATCTTTTGCTTCTCTCCTACGTTGAATAGCCTAACTTGTACATCCTATGTCTCTTTTATTCGCTTTCTCCCTCACTTTGTGACATTTCTTGAGATATACATCTTGAGAAAAGCTTCTGAAAGATATTTTTGAGAATGTGTCTGAAAATATCCTTGTTTTACTCTAATACTATTATTTAGCTAAACATGTAGTTTAGGATAAAATGAAGACTTTTGGAGACATTGTTCCATTGTTCTCTAACTTCCAGTGTTGCTAGGAATAGTTGTCATTCTATTCTGGGTCCTTTGAACGGGACCTATTTCTTCTTAGAAAGTTTGAAGGTCTTATCTTCTCATACTTGGACATTTTTCAATGTGTTTTCTTTGGATAGTTTCTTTTACTTTTTTCTGGGTGTACATAAGCCTTTTTAATCTGGAAATCATGTCTTTCAGTTCTAGGGAATTACATAATTTCTAGGATATTTTCTACCCCTTTTTTTTGCCTCCTACCTCTTCTAGAACCTACTAGTTAGGTATTGTAGTGCCTAAAATAATTTGATTTCCTTATTTTCTCGCATTTTTCATCTCTTTGACTTTTTGTTTTTGTATGTGTAAAATTTCCTCAAATTGATCTTCCAAACCTTCTTCAAAGCATTATCTATTCTATACTTATTTTAAATAACTTTCTTGTTCTTTATAAAATTTTTAAATAGAATCCTGTGCTTATTTCTTATGTGCAATCAATATTGACCTACAGTGTTGTGAATCTTATAATGGAACGTGCTTCTTGGAAAAAAACTTTGCCACTTAAAATATTTTCTCTTTATATAGGGTTTAATCAGTCAAAAATACTGCCTTTTAGTTCCCATGCTGTTAATTAAATTTAGTTTAAAGTGATTTCTGCAAAACTTGTCAAGTATCACAAAATGTTGGCCAAAAAATATTCTTAGGAATATTTGTGGCTACACTACAGATAGAGCTGAAGTGCAAATAACTGCAAATAAAAAGACACAGAGATGATTTCAGCAATGACTTGGCCAAAGCACAGGACTTTTGGCAATGGCCTGGAATGTTGAATGCATTGCCCACTTGAGTCAAAGTCCAGATGCCTGTGATTTCTTTTTTCCATTATCAGTTCATCATACTGGTTTGTTTTCGTTTTAAGGTCATCAGGCTTTTGAGCAAGAATTTCATCTCTAGAAAATATTCTGAGCCAAAACACCCTATGTATGTGCAATTTATTTAAAAGAGTGCTTTGGGTAGTTTCATATCAGCATTCTCTTACTGCAAATGATAATGGCACCTTCTATCAGTTGATTAGTTTACAAAATTATTTGAAGTAGAGTCTCTCACTAAAAACCCAGTAAATTTTAATCCTCATTTCAGTTTTTAAAAATAGACAGTACACCTGGCCGGTTGGCTCAGCGGTAGAGCGTCGGCCTAGCGTGCGGAGGACCCGGGTTTGATTCCCGGCCAGGGCACACAGGAGAAGCGCCCATTTGCTTCTCCACCCCTCCGCCGCGCTTTCCTCTCTGTCTCTCTCTTCCCCTCCCACAGCCAAAGGCTCCATTGGAGCAAAGATGGCCCGGGCGCTGGGGATGGCTCTGTGGCCTCTGCCTCAGGCGCTAGAGTGGCTCTTGTCGCAACATGGCGACGCCCAGGATGGGTAGAGCATCGCCCCTGGTGGGCGTGCCGGGTGGATCCTGGTTGGGCGCATGCGGGAGTCTGTCTGACTGTCTCTCCCTGTTTCCAGCTTCAGAAAAATGAAAAAAAAAAAAAATAGACAGTACAATGGTTAAGAGCTTCATAATTCTTAACTGAAAAAATCAGATGACATGGACTTCTAGGGGTATATTACTTTATATATGTAGACTGATTAATGTGTCTGATACATAGTAAGCACACCTAAAGTGGGTGCCATTGTTGTAATCCTAGAATCTGTCTTATAGATTCCAGCAGTGTATTAGTGCAATGCCTCCGTAGTCAAATACCTGATTCCTTGAGCCCTGGAGTTCTGTTACTGCTCACATGGAATCCTCTGTACCAAACTGAGAGCTGCCATTCTTCTGTTTTTCACTTATTTATAATATACCTTTCTCTTTTGTGTTTTCTGCATTCTTATTAAATTACAAACATCTCCGGTTCAGTGGAAGAGTGTTGGCCAGGCGTATGGATGTCCTGGGTTCAATTCCTGGTCAGGGAACACAGGAGAAGTGCCCATCTGCTTCTCTACCCCTTCTTCTCTCCCTTCTCTCTCTCTCTCGCCCTCCCCTCCAGCAGCCATGGCTTGATTGGGGTGAGTTATCCCCAGGTGCTGAGAATGATTCCGTGGCCTCCACCTTAGGCGCTAGAAAGAGCTCGGTTGCTGAGCAGCAAAGCAATGGCCCAGATGAGCAGAGCATCACCCCCTAGTGGGCTTGCCAGATGGATCCCGGTCAGGGCACATGCGGGAGTGTCTCTGCCTCCCTTCCTCTCACAACAACAACAACAACAACAATTACAAATATCTCAAAAAATGGGAATTATATCCCAAAATCCTTGTACAGATTTGAGACTCACCATACTATCAGCCAAATCATTGATTTTATGTCCAAAATACTTCCTGCTAATTGCGCCACTGACAGGAGCTCTTGGTTTTTAGGCAGGTGGAAAACAACTATTTGAATTTCTTAAAAGGATTTGCCCTGCTTAAGTATTCTATGAATGAAATTTGTCAATATCGCACAGCAATTTAATGCATAATTCAGAAAGAAAAACCTGTCTTTATACCCATGCTTGTCAGGAGGTAACACTACCGCACCCCTGGTTTGGAGATGCTGTGGCTTCCTGTGACCCACAGAAGACCTGAGTTCCAGAAAATACACCAGGAAGTCCTTGCAAAGAAATATTATATTTTCATGTGCACTGTTCCCGTTAGCTTAGTCTAATAGTTTCCAAATATCAGTGGAGGCAGGATTCACTTCAGGAACTTGTTACGAATTTCTACCTGGACCACCTCCCTCAAAAAAATTGTTTCAATAGTTAGGACGGAGCAAGAAATCTGTATTTAAAAGAAACTTTCGCCCTGGCCGGTTGGCTCAGCGGTAGAGCGTCGGCCTAGCGTGCAGAGGACCCGGGTTCGATTCCCGGCCAGGGCACACAGGAGAAGCGCCCATTTGCTTCTCCACCCCTCCGCCGCGCTTTCCTCTCTGTCTCTCTCTTCCCCTCCCGCAGCCAAGGCTCCATTGGAGCAAAGATGGCCCGGGCGCTGGGGATGGCTCTGTGGCCTATGCCTCAGGCACTAGAGTGGCTCTGGTCGCAACATGGCGACACCCAGGATGGGCAGAGCATCGCCCCCTGGTGGGCAGAGCATCGCCCCTGGTGGGCGTGCCGGGTGGATCCCGGTCGGGCGCATGCGGGAGTCTGTCTGACTGTCTCTCCCTGTTTCCAAACTTCAGAAAAATGAAAAAAGAAAAAAAAAAAAAAAAAAAAAAGAAACTTTCGCCACTGCTGCTCTGATATGCAACTCTGACATAAGTAGTACTAACCCCATGTGGAGCAGCTGTGTTAGGCTTGCTCACAGGTTTACCTGCTGCAAGCACTTGGCCTGATTGGTGCACGAGCGTGTGGCAGCACCATGTGTGTGTGGTCTATATAAGGCTACGGGTGCTTGCACTCAGGGGGATTGTGGATGGCAGATTGCCTGCCCACCACAGTGAGGGGCCATTTTGCTGTTTGTTTGCCTGAGAGGCGATTTTCCCCTGCCTGTGTGCTTGTCCACCATTGCGAGACTCTATTAAATGGTAACGGCCCAACACTTTCCGGCTCCACAGTTTCTCTACTGCCTGCCCAAATCCTTGCCTGGCCTCGGCCACTGGCACTACACCCCACAAAGGGGAACACTGCTTAAGTCTAAGACTCTGAGGGTTGGGATAAAATGGAATAATAAGGAATCTTTCTACTTCTTTCCCTCAGGAAGTAGCTGAAACATCTGAAGAAAACGGAGGATCCTGTTGCTATAATTAGCCAGGGTCCACCACATACCTGTTTCATATATAAACATTACCAACTTGCCCAGTTATTTCTACTAATTTGGAATTTTTAAAAAAGACACCTATCTTTTTTATTAATTTAACTCTGCCTATTCTTATACAAAACATTAGACAAGCTGTATAGACAGTAAGGTTTAATTTTTTTTTCTTCCCCCGTGCTTCTAGAACATATGCCCATTCTGTCACTGTGATTTCAAAACAGACTCAGGAAGAATGTTAGTATAACAAGGAAATGTTTGCCTGACCAGGCGGTGGCGCAGTGGATAGAGTGTCAGACTGGGATGCAGAGGACCCAGGTTCGAGACCTCGAGGTTGCCAGCTTGAGCACAGGTTCATCTGGTTTGAGCAAATCTCACCAGCTTGGACCCAAGGTCACTGGCTTGAGCAAGGGGTTACTCGGTCTGCTGAAGGCCCAAGGTCAAGGCACATATGAGAAAGCAATCAATGAACAACTAAGGTGTCGCAATGAAAAACTAATGGCTTCTCATCTCTCTTCATTCCTGTCTGTCTGTCCCTATCTAGCCCTCTCTCTGACTCTCTCTCTCTGTCTCTGTAAAAACAAACAAAAAAACCCACAAGGAAATGTTTCCTACCCCTGAAGAATATATTACAATTTTATTTTCATTTCCCCCCAACAGCTATGAATTCCAGGTGAAACCAAAAAACCCACTTGGAGAAGGCCCAGCCAGCAACACAGTGGCATTCAGTACTGAATCAGGTAATTATATTAGTAATAATCCCCAACAGGATGTAAAAGGTCAAAGTGTTTGCACCAGGGAGCTTGTTTGAAACCCAGCCACACACGGTAATTAATTTCTTGAACTGCAAAAAAGCATCTATAAGAAAGAGTCAATTAACGGAGGTACCCATAAGGTACGACTTACATTTTTTCTCATTTATTTTGATGTCAGAAAAAAAGAAGGTATATCAGTTTTTAAAAAAGTGTTTAATCAATCTATACTCAAAAATCTAGTGAATAAATGCTCTTTGTATGCCAGCATCAATTCCGAAAATCAAAATGTCAGAAGGGCTAAGCCATACTCCATCTGGAAAGGGAATTCATTCGATATATTTTTATGATGAGCAGCTGTAAATTCTCTTACTTGACCTTCTGATCTCCAATTCCCTAATGAGATATCTCTGTCCTCACAGCATCATTTGTCTAATTTTTGCACCAACTATGTTGTAAAGTACCGTACTCCAGATGCTGAAAAGTACTGTACCTCACTTCTGCGAGTTTACGTAGAGACACCAAGTCCAGATGAATTTTGAAGGGTTTTATTAAAGGAGGAGATTTATTAAATATACCGGCTGCATATGGTTGACATGGGCATTTGCAGACCCAAATCATGTGCGCCGGGCACAGCCCTTGTGGCCGGCAACCTTTGCTCTCACACGCACTGGATGGTGGGAAAAGGAGGAGGGGGATGGGACGTAATTCATTAGCAAGCTTACAACGTTTCTCTATAGGATTCATAAAAAACATTTTTACACATCAAAACTTACAAGGTAACACAATAGCAAAAATGTTATTCCACATATTAAAAGATATTCCTAAATTTTCTAGTGTTCATTTGCCATTCCTTTGTTTAGAGATACATGCATCAATTATACGTTTCCAGGAGGGGAGGGGTAGTTTCCATGGTGCTAGGGGATAAATGCCTGTAAATGGCTCATCAAATAAGAAAAGGTTTTTTTCAATCTCTCTCTTCCTACACCTGGCTAGCTATTTACCGACTTCCTTACAGGTGTGGGGGGAAGGGAGGGAATCCAAATCTCCTTCCCCTCTTCATTTACAATACACTGCTATCAGCCATCCTGAGCTGGAGCAAATCACACAAGTATAAAAGTCATTTTACAAAATTTCTCTGCACACTTAGCCCAAATTAATAAAATGCTCTTTAAGCTTCCTAGTAGAAGGGAGCCTCCTACACAGTACGTTTCTGCAAGCCAGGAAACTTTCACATTTCTTTTCCTAAAATATTAATATTAATTTTGTAGCTTTTTGGTACCTTACTATAACTGCACTTCATGGTATCTTGGTGATTTTATTATCAGTAGTTTTTGTATGAAACTAAGAGGAAGCTTTTAAAATGGGAGTAAAAGCTAGAACAGCAATGAAGACGTCTAACTATTCAAATCACATTTAAGAGATACAGCTGAGTATCTGGCAGATTTTCCAATCAAGAACAGTTTCCAAAACAACACACACATTTCCACATTGCCTTTAGAAAGAGTGTACCTACCACTTTGCAAGTAAAATTTTTTAACTGTAAGCACGATCTTCTTCACTGCACCCCTGAAACACTGAGACCTCCTTACCGAATAACATCTATGTTTGCTATTTCTCTGCAGCGGATCCAAGAGTGAGCGAGCCCGTTTACGGTGAGTACCTATCTCAATGTGAACATAACTACATACTTTTCTAAACTGATTCAACTGCACAGACATGGCAGGATTGTAGTTGTAAGGTATTTTTCCCTGCCGAGAAGGAAGGAAGAGGGCCGGAGCCGCAAAGTGTGGAATAAGTAAACAGCTTTATTGAGTACAGAGCGCACACCCCGCCCAGCAAGGTTCCCTGGCCCCGAGGTAAGATGGAGGCCAGGGAAGTTGCACGGATTAAACCGCGTGGGAGATATTTAAAGGGTCCCTCTAGGGAAGTGGAGCTACTATGACGTGGTGAAATTTCACTGGCTGGCAGACGATCGCTTCTTTCCAAATGGTTCCTGGGAAGATTCCTTTGGCGGGCTTGATTGTGGGTGGTCCTAACCAAAGTGGGTGGGTCTGAGTTACCCACGTGACCATCCCTCATCCACCGACCTTACAGTAATCATGATTTCACTTTGGCCCACTTAGTCTTCTGAGAATATCAATCAGGTGTGAATGCTTAGCCAAAACACTGTTTCATTGTGAACCTAACAGGCGTCCCCAAACTACAGCCCACCCGGGAGCTGCATGTGGCCCCCTGACGCCATTTATCTGGCCCCTGCCACACTTCTGGAAGGGGCACCTCTTTCATTGCTGGTCAGTGAGAGGAGCACTGTATGTAGCGGCCCTCCAACGGTCTGAGGGACAGCGAACTGGCCCCTGTGTAAAAAGTTTGGGGACCCCTGAAATGTTTGGGGAACAAGTTGGTTATTCTGAAACTTGCTTTCATTCTTATACCAAATTGTGTTTAATAATTGTCAAAACATAGCTCCCTCATTTCCACTTTTAATAACAAGTCACATTGAAGCAGCTGTTTAAATTGTATACACTGCAAAATAAAACAAAACCTAAATTTCCTCAGGATGCTATATCTACATGTGGCACTGCAAAGTCCATTCAGCACCTAAAACTACTCCTCTAAGATTTCCATCACTATTAATGGGAACTTAATTGGGAGTTCATGTGTTCAAACTTCTATAATATTTTTGGCTCCAATATTTAGCATTGGAGAAAACCAACTATTAGCAAGTTGATATAGTCGACATCTCAAACTGCTGGGGTTTTTTTGTTGTGTTTTGTTTGTAAGTTTGTTTTCATCTTTTAGGACAGCTCTTCAGGACTCAAAGTCAGATACTAAATTCAAACCATGTTTTCCTTATGCAGGAGGAAGAGATGCCATCTGGACCGAAAGACCCTTTAACTCAGACTCCTACTCAGAATGCAAGGGCAAACAGTACGTCAAAAGGACGTGGTATAAAAAGTTTGTAGGGGTGCAGCTGTGCAACTCTCTCAGATACAAGATTTATCTGAGCGACTCCCTCACGGGTAAGCAAGACCGCCAGCTGTTCTGAGTCTTGTCCTTCAGGGAATGCTCTGCAGTATTCTGTAACTTAGCATTTCTCTGGGCAGAAACTCATGTATCATGTAAATACAAAATTTTTTTTTTTGAACAAGATGTTGTTAAAATACTTGACCTAGAAAACAAAGATTTGAGACATGCTATTAGAAGGTAAATAATGAAAATGAAATTTGAGGTGTTGTACTCCACTGATTAGACATTACATCTCGCACCATCTGACACCATACATGAAACTAATGCAATAGTAATTTATGTCAACTATAATAAAAAGTGATTTTAAAAATAAAAATAAGGTGCTAGCAAAGCAAAAGAAATTTTTTTAACCAAAATAAAATAAGAAAAGAAAAAGCAATTTGAAACGGAGCCATCATGGCAAACTTGAATATAAAGACACTAAACACATTCAAGCTCAATTTTGTTACAGCCAACCAAGCATCGATACCCTACTGACAGTAAAATGGCTTAAATAGGTGGAAAGAATATGACAATTAGAATTTTCAGTCTGCTAGAGACAAGATCAAGATTACAACACCTGGCTGGAAGGCCTATAACCCCTTGCTCCAAACTCAGTAGGTTATCATTTTCTCTTCTATACCCATAAAATAAAAAAAACTTAAATAAGGCTGGCCCCCATTCAACAAATAGTATCTGTTTTATTCAGACACTGCCCTAGGTGCTAAGGTCAAAGCAGCAAACAAGATACAAATAAGCCTTCTTGTAGCTTACAATCTAGTTGGAAGAGACAGTCAACAAATATGTACATAAGAATTTCATGCGGTGTTTTGAAATAAACTTAAGAGTGGGAGAAAACAGCTGAATAGAAGTTTCTTTAGTAAGAATGTGTTGGACAAACAAGTGTGTTGGGCTTGCTCGCTTGCATTTTGCCTGATTGGTGCATGAGCACGGGCAGCACCACCTGAGTATGGTCTATGTAAGGCCGCAGGCAGGTGCTTGCCATCAGGGCGGCAAATTGTAAATTGCTGATTGCCTGCCTCCTTGGGAGGGGCCATTGTTTGATACTGTTTGCCGGAGAAGGGGTTTTTCCCCAGCCTGTTTTGCTTGGGAGTCTTGAGAGAGAGAGAGAGAGAGAAGCAGTTTGCCCCGCCTGCCTGCTTGTCTGCCATTGCCAGACTCTAATAAAGAAGATGGTCCACCATCCTCCGGCTCCACAGTCCCCTTCCCATCTGCCTGAATCCAATGGGAACCTGCCTGGCCACGGCTCCCGGCTTTACAGAATGGTTAGGAAAAGCCTCTTTGAAAAGGTATTCCTTGTGCTAAGAAAACTAGAAAGCACCAAACAAGCAGAGATCTGAGGATAAAGCTGGAGGTAGAGGGAAGAGAAATGCCAAGGCCTTGGCAGAACAAGCCCAGCCCGCTCCGCTTGTGCAGCTGAGACTCAGAAGGGCAAGACGAGGCAGGCAGGTCTGCAGTCACGGAGAGCAGTGGGCCTTAATCCCCGGGCCGCAGACCCTTACCGGTCTGTGGGCCATTTGGTACCGGTCCTCAGAGAAAGAATAAATAACTTACATTATTTCCATTTTATTTATATTTAAGTCTGAACAATCTTTTTTTTTTTTAAATGACCAGATAGATTCCCTCTGTTACATCCATCTAAGACTCACTCTTGACGCTTGTCTCGGTCACATGATACATTTATTCGTCCCACCCTAAAGGCCGGTCCGTGAAAATATTTTCTGACATTAAACCGGTCTGTAGCCCACAAGAGGTTGGGGACCATTGAGGTAGAGCTTTGAAATCAAATAAGACTGGGTTTCATTCTGAGCATAATAGAAGTTTGCTGGAGAGATTTATGGAGAGGAGTAACACTGGCTGAGTAGCATTTTTAAAAGATGCAGGAGATGTGAGGAAGAATAAAGGCAAAATTGAAAACAGGGAGTCAGCTAGGAGACTATTTCATGGTTCGGTCAAGAAGCACTGGTGGCTTGAACTAGGGTACAGTCGTGGGGGAGAAGTACAAGAACAGGAAAGATGGATTATTTGAAACAACCTGATGATTTCAGAATCGTTCCATATCCAAGAAACGAACACTTAATGATCCTTTTCATTTTTGGTTCTTCAGGACAATTTTATAACATAGGTGATCAGAGAGGCCATGGAGAAGATCACTGCCAATTTGTGGACTCGTTTTTAGATGGACGCACCGGACAGCAGCTGACTTCTGACCAGTTACCCACGAAAGAAGGTATGTTTTCTGAGCCGACTCAGAGTTTTATAAATTAACCCCGAAAGAATTCATGCTGAGAAAAGCAATCACTTCAAAAATAATTCTACAGTACTATTGTTATAATTATCTGGCTAGGAAGAAAAAACTTTAGTAAGACCTAAGGATGAAGACTTTAATAAGTGTCTCAGCTTTCCACAGAGACATATATAAATGCAATCTACTTGAAGGAAACCTGAAGAACAGTGTTTCCTAAACTTGAATCATTCATATATTACCTGTATGTTTTTTGTCAAGACTGAGCACACAGGAATTTTATTCCTTTAAAAAAAAATTTTTTTAAAGAAAACTTGTAGATTACCACAAATGGAAAAACAATATTATTTGTCTTAATTATGTATTTTCAATTAAAATAGAACAATTCTTTTAAGAAATGAGTAACTACTGTAAAGCTGAAGACACGTTAGCACTAAACTGCTTAATGAGGATTAAAACTATAAAAATTCATCCTTGTTAGGCAGGGCAAGAGAGGGTAAATTAAATATCCCCATTCCTTGGGAATGTAAACCAAGGTTTTGTTAAATACTTTAAAGTGTTTCACTGGTCTTTTCAGCAACACATTTTGTTCACTGGCACTTAAACATACCAACCATAGTAAAAGACGCCTTGATGAGATCTGTGCACTCATGTGCAGGCTGTTGGGACTATTCTCCCGTAGGAATAGAATATAAAACACACTGTAAATCATGCATATTTCTATAATATACATTCAGAGAATTTCTTAATCATTTAGTATACTCCTTGAAGATTTCGTCTAAGTTCAATTCTTAGAAATTTAGCAAGCATAGAATTACCCTTCTTTTGTTTCTTAACATCGCACCTTTAGGCCCTGGCTGGTTGGCTCAGCGGTAGAGCGTCGGTTGGCGTGTGCAAGTCCAGGGTTCAATTCCCAGTCAGGGCACACAGTAGAAGCACCCATCTGCTTCTCCACCCTTCCCCCTCTCCTTTCTCTCTATCTTTCTCTTCCCTTCCCACAGCCAAGAAGTTGGCCCTGGTGCTGAGGACGGCTCTATGGCCTCCTCCTCAGGTGCTAGAATGGTTCCCCTTGCAGCAGAGCAACACCCCAGATGGGCCGAGCATCACCCCCTGGTGGGCATGCCAGGTGGATCCCGGTCAGGCACGTGTGGAAGTCAGACTGCCTCCCCGCTTCTAACTTCAAAAAATATATATATATAAAAAATTAATTAAAAAAATATTATATATATATATAACTATATATATATATATATAATATATATGGCACCTTTACTCAGATCAGTGCTCCACAGACCAGCCAGAGTCCGTAATGTGCGGAAAGTACACTTTCACATTAGACAGAGCATACTGAATGTGGTCAATGACACGCAAAAGCACAAAACCACTGACTCTTGCTCCTTTCCAGCTGTTTCCCACACTACCGACAGTTCCACCCCAGCTTGCTAGGCAGGTGCCCGTTTTGCCACCCGTTATTACCCTCAGGAGATGCCAGGGCCTCTGTTGCCACCTATTTCCTAAAATACTTCACCTTCAGCCACTTAATCTATAAGCAATGAGGGGGAAATGTCACATAGCAGCTGTTGTAATTAATTTTCCCTCTTAGGCTATTTCAGAGCAGTTCGCCAGGAACCTGTCCAATTTGGAGAAATCGGTGGTCACACCCAAATCAACTACGTCCAGTGGTATGAATGCGGGACCACAATTCCTGGAAAATGGTAGATGCTACAGTCGTGTTCACCAGTGCCTTGTTTCATCGTGGCAAAAAAATAGTTGCAAACACTATGGTTATTTGTCACATTCATTTAAAGCTCTTCTGTTTACTATGTATAAAAGTTTAAAATCTAATTGATAGCAATGTTAGATGTTTATTAGAAAGATTGCTGAGAATATTTATCAGGTCAGGTTTTACAAAGTCATTTTAAGAATGCAAGATATTAAGAGTAACATTTTTTGGGGAAGCTGGCTCCCTATTCATGGTATTTTAAGAGATCGTTTGTATATTATTTATCACAGTTGTAATGTTTTGAGATTCTTTTATAACAAAATTAACATCGAAAACTAATATACTTTTAAAAATATTACTGTTATTAATGTGTATTCTTCCTACTGGTGAGTTAATTCCATAAATCTCTACTTGGTTTAACTTATTAGGTCAAATTATCTTCAGCGTGTATATCTGGGAGAAAAAAGTCCAAATATCCACGTTTATTTAAACTTCCACATTTTTAGCAACAGCTGAATAGCTTTTCTGAAGCATTTAAAAACATTCATGTGAATATACAATTCCTTAAACATCTGCAAATTATTAAAAGGTTTTACTTGAATTAGTAAATTTCATTTCAGCTAAAAATAGAATTGAGAATGATATATTCAATTTCAAAAGTACAGTTTTCTTACTCTACTCATAATCGTGTTACAATTTCTAAATATACTTTGTCAAACTGTCCCTTCAAGCAAGTCTTTCTAAGTGGGTTTCATTCTAAACAAGTTGTATGCAGAAACCGAATGTGAGGTCTGAACATAAAGATGACAGCTGAGATCCCCATCACTTTATAGGATTTTTACTATATTTTTACACGTAAGACTTCTATGAATGAATGTATCAGAGGATGTTTTTATATTCTAACTCAACTTGTACTGAAAATCATATTTTTATTTAAAAAGGTACTGTCTTCACCTGGGGAGGGAGGGAGGAAGGCGCATTGTTGCCCTCATTCTGAGGACCCTGTGCTTAACCCCTTTCGGCATGCTTCAAATCTAATAAATTTTGTACTTTTCAAACAAGTAGACATTCTGTAATAAAGAGATGTAGTTTTTTTTTTTTTCTAAGGCTGAGTTCTTTATTTCTTCTGAATAGTTCATCTCTATAAGGAAAATCAGTTATTCAGGATCTATCACAACTCCCTTGTATCTTTTAATAGTGTATCTGCTGTATTTATATAGAAATGCTAATCTATCTGTGACATTGACTTCAAAGTTTCACTGTTTTAAGTCAATAATTGTTAAAAGCATTACTTTCAAGTTAGGACAGGAATCAAACAGTACTGTTTCTTTGAATAGAAAACAGTTCTAATTAAACCATCTACATGTCATTTTCAGAAAAAAAACATCAATAAGGATTTCTTTTTTTCTCATGTATACAGTATATAATGTTAGTGACTAAATGAAACTACAGGACAAATAATGGATTCAGTAATCTTTATTAACCTGTCGATGTTACATTTTATACATAATATCTAGTTATCTTCTCAAAGAGACCTATTTTTAGTACATCATGTTAATAATAAAAAGCCAAATAAGATGGCTAAGCTTCAACCTAGCACTTTCATAACCTCTGGACAAGGCAAGCTAGAAAGTCAATCACTTTACACACACATAAGAGTAGTGTTCCAAAATCACCAGGAAGCTGCTACATTTTAAGCAGGGAAGGAAAACATTTTCATTTTGGTCTTTCTTGTGTTCTAGCAAATTATACTTTCAATTAACAGCAACAATGATATCATAAAAAAATGCTCTGCTTTTTAAATTTCTCAACTTCAAATTAAAATAAAATAGTAGTACTGGAGTCTTTGGGGAGGCAAATGGCTAGCAGCTCCATCCATCAGTGCAGCCGAGCCCCTCTATCGGTAACCAGGGCCAGGCTGGGTATAGCCCTGACCAAAGGGGGGGCGGTTACGTGCGTAAGGGTTGGGCCCACTTGGAGGAGGGGTCACGGTACTTCCAGGAGCTTGAGTGAAACCTGGTCTTGGCTGGTAGGCCCCAGGCTGTGAGGCAGGGGCCACGGTGTAATTAGCAGGCTGAGAAGTCTGGGCGGCGTAGGTGTGCGCAGGGTAACTGCTCGCCGGGTACTGCTGCGGCGCCTGGGCGGGCAGCTGCTGAGGCTGGCCGGAGAAGGTGGAGGCTGGGGCCTGGGAAGCCGGCTGCTGGCCGTACCCCGGGAACTGCTGAGGTTGTTGGGGTGCAGTCTGCGGACTATAGCCTGCTGAAAAGGCAAAATAAACAGTGTATTACATATCTTCTTTTTCTGTTGGTAAAAATCTTCTAGAGAATTAGTCTTTACTGTTATGGACCAAAAATGATGAGAAATTTTAAAACTTAATCCTAAATATTTATATATCAAGTAGATAATAGATTCTAGCATATAAAATGATTTCCAGATCAAGTGGTATCAAAAATTTTCTAAACCTGCTCATCTTATATTGAAACCACTATATATACATTTTTTCATCACAACTGCTTCTACAGTATATAATGCCTGAAAGTAAATTACTGTTTTAGTATAATTCTTTGAATAGAATTGATGCTCAAATAATAAAGCCAGAATTACTGGAAAAACTCATCATTAACCTGGTTGAGGGAAGACCTATGTAACAATAGTACCAAATAAGAACACATTTTAGAGAACGGACACTTTACAATGAAACAATGGTGCTACAAATACGTCTAACTGTGCTACTGAGATGCTTTTAAAGGTCCATTCTATAAAAACTAAGCCATTTAAAAATAAAACATCAAGTACCCATCTTCACAACCCTTTAACTCTTTCACTTTTTTAGATTTGGTATCTGATGTTTTGCCTTTACAACTCAAAATTATGATTTAGCAGTAACAACATAACACACAAAAAGCATACCATATTGTCCCACAAAATCAACATCTACATTATTTACTATTGATGTAATTTTTTTTAAAGAAAGAAAAAGTCTGCTTCACTAAAAACTTTTATCTCTACCATGAAACACACCTGCAGCTACGTGCAATGAAACCTCTCCATTGACTGGGATCCTGTCAGCATTAAACACCAGATACATAAGAAAATTATTAAAATGTGTACAACCCTGCATTAAAAAAAAAAGGATTGAATGAATTTGAGTATATTCTGAACTCACCTTGAACCTGGGTTCAAAATTTACTCATGAAAGAAAACTTTCTGGCACAGTCCTTGAGTAACACCGGAAAAGGTCCGGGACACGGGCACCCCAGTGTCCGCAGCGTCCCACGTTAGTGCCACCACCTGGCGTCTCCGCGCAGAGCAGTCAGTCCACTAGCCCAGATCTCCCAACCAAACCCAAGTTAATACGACTAGTGGGATCGGATATACAAAGACAATTTCAAAAAAGTAAATTTTACTGGGTGGAGACCCTGACTAAAATCATTAAGAGCAATGCTTAATTTTCTTTTTTTTTTTTTTTTCATTTTTCTGAAGCTGGAAACAGGGAGAGACAGTCAGACAGACTCCCGCATGCGCCCGACCGGGATCCACCCGGCACGCCCACCATGAGGCGACGCTCTGCCCACCAGGGGGCGATGCTCTGCCCATCCTGGGCATCGCCATGTTGCGACCAGAGCCACTCTAGCACCTGAGGCAGAGGCCACAGAGCCATCCCCAGCGCCCGGGCCATTTTTGCTCCAATGGAGCCTCGGCTGCGGGAGGGGAAGAGAGAGACAGAGAGGAAAGCGCGGTGGAGGGGTGGAGAAGCAAATGGGCGCTTCTCCTGTGTGCCCTGGCCAGGAATCAAACCCGGGTCCTCCGCACACTAGGCCGACGCTCTACCGCTGAGCCAACCGGCCAGGGCTTAATTTTCAATAATTAAATATCTAATGCATTCTAATACTGAAATAAAGTCATTTTGTCATCAAATCTTGAATGTCACACCATTTCTCCTGTCTGAAGGACTCGGCTTTTATACTGAAAATGTTTATTCAATTTAAGACTGAGGGAAAAATAGTAATAAACACTGTCTTTTCATCCAGGCAACTGAAATCTAAACTGGCTTTTCAACTGAGTCTGAAAAGAACCGAATCTATAATTATTTCTTAAGGGAGGAAGTAACCCCAACAGCCTAAGATGCCATTTCCTTAGCAACTTTCTAGAATCTTTGACCCAACGTGACAACACTTCTAAAGTATAGGTATAGTCTCCCTCAAACCAAATTCCCAATCCCTTTAAAAATGAGTAACTTTGGTGAAGAACACCAGACATTGCAAGAAATGGAAATTCTGCAGGATTTTTTGAATAAATGAATACTGTAAAATTAACGGGTCATTTGGTCCACAAACCTAAAATATTTACTCTTAGCCTTTTATGGCAGAAACGTCTGCCGACCCTGGTCTAGGTTGGAGAATGCAGAGTGATAGAGGGAAGTGATTAACTGAAAGGTCAAGTGCACTGGGATCTGATCTAGCGGCCCCACGCAAAGAATGCAGGCCCTTCAGTGTGTCACCACCTCTTTCAACCCTGGTGGCCTCATTATAACATGAGGGGGTGGGACAAAATCAGTGGTCTCCAAACCTGGCTGCCCCTTTAGAATGACCTGCCATGCTAGTAAAAGATCTGAGCCTGAGTCCCACCCAGGTTAAGTGGAACAGAATCTCTAGGGTAGGGCCCTGGC
The DNA here is from genome assembly GCF_036850995.1 of Saccopteryx leptura. Lineage (NCBI taxonomy): Eukaryota > Metazoa > Chordata > Mammalia > Chiroptera > Emballonuridae > Saccopteryx > Saccopteryx leptura. The sequence goes on from NC_089510.1 coordinate 28,291,376, forward strand.
ACCGGTAACTTTCCAAAAAGCTCTTGGTATTTCTGAAGCAGTGAGAGCTGAAGTCCCCGGGATGAAATGATGAGTGGGTCTCCCTCTCTCTGAAAGAGATTATTTCTACAAATTACATATTTTGTAACATTCAAATTTTTCTTTAAGGACTGCAGCCTAAAAATAACATTCCCTCTAATATTATACTCCAAGTTTAAATTCATTCCACCTATTTTATATAATTAAAAACTACCAGCTCCAAGTTAAATCACTCTACAGCAAATATAGTCCAAATACAAATTTCTGTGTTTAAACACATCAAAATGCAATTAATGATAGAATTTTACAGCCTCGTGCAGGGACAGGCAATCTTTTTCTCTGTAAATATTATCTAGACAGTAAATATTCTAGATTTTGTGGGCCACATGGTCCCTGCTGCAACTACCGAAATCTATCATAGTGCCAAAGCACCAACAGACTGTACAAAAACGAGTGGGTGCAAATTTGTTCCTATAAAACTTAACACAGAAACAGGCAACACACTAGACTTCGCCTGTGGATTATAGTTTACTGACTCCTGCTTTAGTTTACACTATAAAATCCCATAAAACAGAAATTAGGCAAGAATTAGATAAACTAATTATAGTTGAAATTTAATACTTAAATCTTTCACTATAAAACAAGAGTTGAACACAAACTCTCTAGCAAATGTAAAAATTACCTTAATGCTTATAATCAATATGTTCAAAGCTATACTAAAGAGATTTATCATAATTAAGTATAAATATTCTTCAATGATCAGACAATAAAATATCCAAGATGCCTAATTAAAACAACTATATTTAATATTTTTAATTGCCTGAATTAGGTTTTACACAATTCTATTTTTTGGCCTGGTTTTCCTGCATACCTTTGGGAGACTTAAAAACCTAAGTTTAATTTAGTTCTCATTTATAGGGGTAGGCAGAAGGTTTACTGTTATGAATCTGCATGTCTTTTTCCGTATGAACAACTGTAAATCTCCGTTTGCCCATCTGTGTATCTAGATCACTTTCCATGTACGAGGGAACTATCAGTAGTATTTTTTACAGGCTCCCAGAATATGCTGGAATGATCAGTTACAAACAATGGAAGAAAACGTCTTGCATTTTCTGCAATTCTAAGTCACCTAAGAGGTAAGCTAATTACATCAGTAGGAGACAGCTTCGTATTAAAAAGACTTTTATACTACAAGTAATTACAGAATCATCTACTATAATTAATTTTACTTGCCGAATGGAAAACTGAAATGTTGACATACAATAAAATATTTATGCAAAAATATTTTACAATAAATAAAACAAGTGTTATTTCCCCAATAAATAAATACTACCTGCTGTGACAATGTATGACAAACGGAGGAAATGAAAGGAAGGATCAAAGTTTCATGAGCAGGCGACAGCTCACCCCAGGAGCAGCCCGCTGGGCCCTGCTCACCTGCATACTGGATGCCGTACTGCGGCTGCTGCGGCGCCTGCGGCTGCTGGGCGCCATACCCGGCCTGCTGCGGGTACTGCTGGTACATCTGACCTGAAGAGAAGAAAAGAGGCAGGTTTAATTCGACAGAAAATACTTCTCAGGCACATTTAATTCTCTACCCATCCAAACACATAAAAACCTTCCTGAGTAACAAAGACAAGAATGTTCGTTCTCGTTCAAGTGTCAATGAGGTAGAGAAGAATGAAAAATCTAACAAATGTTTTCAAACCCAAATGCCAACAAATATGTACTGCTCATGTTCAGTAAAAATCGAGTCAAAAATCAATTAAAAAAAAATCAGGGAAAGAGAGACACACCATTAATAGCTCCATGATGACCCCCAATGACTTCTGCAGCATACGGCAGCAGGTTGGTATCCTTTACATTCTTAGAAAGTGTAACTCCACAGTACACAAATGAGCAATGAATAAGCAAAAACCACGTAAGTGTGCATTCACTGTCTACTTCCCTCTCACACCCAAGAGGGGTGACCGTGCACCGATGGAACACTGCAGAAATGACAATGATGTTTCTGAGGACAGGTCACCAGAGAGGGGCATTCTCTGCCTTCCTCTTTTATCATTCACTCTGGTAAAAGGTGCCATGTCGTGAGGCTGCCCCAGCAGCTGATGAAACAGGTCAGGCAGAGAGGAATGAAGCCTCCTCCCTGGAAGTAGACCCCCCAGCCTGGGTCAAGCTGCAGATGACTGCAACCTCCCGAGAGACCCGGAGCCACACAGCACCCGGCCAGGCTACTCCCAGAGCCCTCCTGCTGAGACTGTATGAGATAATAAATGTTTCAAGTATCTATGTTTGGGGGTAAATTGTTATATAGCAATACATAATAATGAATAGTTCTGACTTGGAAACATGTAGGGGTGGCAACTACTAAAAAAAAAAAAGACTTAAGACATAATCAAATGAAAAATGTAAACCTTTTTATACTGCTAATTTGAACAAGCTGCCAATTGTAATAAGCTAATTATGACAAAATAAGGAAATTCAAATAGAGACTATAGTTGACCCTCGAACAAGGCAGGGTGCCATTCCCCCACACAAAAGTCAAAAACCCACATATAACTTTTGACTCCCCAAAAATCTGTGGTCCCTTGGTACCTGCAGGGATCAGTTGCAGGACCCCCTGCAGATAAAGAAATCTGCAGATGTTCCAGTTCCTTATATAAAGTGATACAGAACAATGCATACAGTACATTCCTGGCATCCCAGGGTTCCCAACCACACATGAGAAACACCGTCCTCCATCTGCAGTTGGTTGAATCTGCAGACACGGAACCAGGGGAAACAAGGGCTGACCGTACTGAAAACAACCCGCACTAAGGGGACCCATGCAAGTACGTCAAACGGGCTCGGGTCAACAACCGGATGTGCTGACATTAAGAACCATTCACGAGTCTTTTTCCACTCTGTTAGTTTAGTTTGTCCATTTGATTCCACATATAAGTCAAAGCATATGGTACAACTTTAGGCCCTGGCCAGTAGCTCAGTTGGTTCCAGCGTCGTCCTGATACACCAAGTTTGCGAGTTTGGTCCCCAGTCAGGGCACATATAAGAATCAATGAATGAATGCATAAATAAGTGGAACAACAAATCAATGTTTCCTTCTCTCCGCCTTCCTCCCTCAAAATATCAATGAAAAATATCATTTAGCCCTGGCTGGTTGGCTCAGCGGTAGAGCATCGGCCTGGCGTGCGGGGGACCCGGGTTCGATTCCTGGCCAGGGTACATAGGAGAAGCGCCCATTTGCTTCTCCACCCCCACTCCTTCCTCTCTGTCTCTCTCTTCCCCTCCCGCAGCCAAGGCTCCATTGGAGCAAAGATGGCCCGGGCGCTGGGGATGGCTCCTTGGCCTCTGCCCCAGGTGCTAGAGTGGCTCTGGTTGCGGCAGAGCGACGCCCCGGAGGGGCAGAGCATCGCCCCTGGTGGGCGTGCCCAGTGGATCCCGGTCGGGCGCACGCGGGAGTCTGTCTGACTGTCTCTCCCCGTTTCCAGCTTCAGAAAAATACAAAAAAAAAAAAAAAAAGAAAAATATCATTTAAACTTGCTGGTTGTAATACCAACATGGTGGTTATGTTACAAAAACATGGAAGTATTCATTCCCGTGCATAGTTCCCTCTCACCGAATAATTTACCTCCCATTATTATTTTGACATGCATAACAAAATATTTGAGTGAAACAACGTGTAGGATTTTATTTAAACACTTCATCAAATTTTTAAAAGTGGCCATGAGGGGAGTAAATGTATTCTATCTCTACATTTGTGTATATTTCAAAATTTTAAAAATAAAACCTATCTAGAAGTCTACTTAGCTTATCAATATGATTTTACAGATTTTAATTATATCCTCTCCACCTTTTTTGATTATCAAACAGCAATTCCTCCCGGTCCCTGATGGTTTTTAGTGCTCCTCTCCTGTATTTTCACCACTTGCATATACTTATGTCTTTTTGGCCAACTATTCAACTGTACCTAGTTTTCCAGTAAGAGGCACCTGATTTATCTGAAAAAAGATAGAATTATCCATTTTGTTTCTTTTCACGATGTTCAACATTTGGTCGATCCTTTTTACTGAACAACATAGTAACACTAAAACCACTGGGAAAGAAAACACAGGTCCCTTTCACGGAATTTAAGTAACAATTCAATTATTTATTTTATCTTAGATTATCTCATATTCTATTAAAAATGACTACTATGTTTATCAATTACTAGTAATAGATTTTTATGCTGAGCATTCTGCACGAATTATAAGCAGCAGTTCACCAAACTAACTGGTGATGTCAAGGACTTACTGCACATCACACATTAAAAAGTAATAATGAAGTAGCCTATAATTGAACTCAGGAATCTGTGAAAAACGAATATACTAATCTACAGTTGAATGAGCTCTCCAACATACAGTAGGCACTAGCCACACGACTATACTCTGTACCTGAAATGTGACTAGTCTTCATCATGATGTGCTGTGTTTGTTTGGAAGTGTTTCAAATCATACCCCAGATTTCCAGTATGCAGTATGAAGATGAAAGAATATAAAATGCTAGTAACTTTTAAATAATTACTACACGTTGATACACTGGATATACTGGACTTGATAGAATATATAATTAAAATAAATTTTACCTTTAAAAAAATTTTTTTTTGAACAAGGATAATGAAACATTTTAAATTTTATGTGCCTTCCATTGTATTCCTTTTGGACAGCACTCATCTAGAGTCACCTCAGGAACACTAATCTACTGACTGATGTCACATACTAATAACTATGCAATTTTTATATTGTATGTTTTAATGTAAATTAAAGAAAGGTAACAGCTTTAGCAAGGCATACAGTTAATGCCCCCCTAGAAGAATTCAATGCCATCCATCAGTGCCTTAGGAAAAGGGAACTAACTTGTTAAGTGTAAGGGTGAGAGAATTTTTGAAATCTCACTGTATATCTGTTTATATTTTTTAATTTTATCTAACTGAAAATAATTTTCAACTAAAACAAACCTGATAAGAGATATTGTTAGTGCAGCCTTAAATCCCATTCTTATATAAATGAATAGCAAAAATTATTTAGTACAATTATCCTTGCAACTGCCATTCTTTAAAGTATATACTGCTTAAAGGAAATTTAAAAAAAAAAAAGAAAAAATACCAGGTGTTACCAGTAGTTCATCTGATACGGACATTAAACTCTGATTACAGCCAAAATCTGCTTTTGCTTCCGTTTCCGCCCACTTCTGCTTCGATTCTAGCCTCCCAGTTCTGGCAGCTGCATCTTGGTGCAAAGGGAAGACGTGACTAAAGCTGGTTGAGAAGAGGCTTAGGCAGTAAGAAATTCTTCCCAAATGACTCACTAATCAGCAAAATGCCACCTAGTAGTCCCTATGACTAACATCCATCCGATGAGAAAACTCTACGAGTATCAGCAGAGCATAACTAGGAGTCTCTTACAAAAGTGCTCTGTTCATTTTGGGCTATAACTTTTTCTGTGTGTGACTGATAAACTCAAGTCACTTGCTCCTGTTGCTGAAAATACATCACGCTACCATAGGACCCTTGATACAAATAGTTAGAGCACCACCTAGTGTTTGTTTTAAAGTTGAATGTGTAGTTTTAAAGGTCCTCTCATGTACAGGCAATTTCACAGAACCAGCATATTAATATCTGGAACCCTAGAAATCAGTCACTATAATAGTTCCCACCCACTTATCCATGGGGAATATGTTCCAGGACCCCCCCCCCCCATGCAGACCTGAAACCACAGAGAGTACCCAACCCTCTGAAATGGCATGCCCATCTAATGCAATCGATTTTATAGATCAAACAAAATATATATGGTAATATATATACTTTTTTTCTACACAATACCTAAGATATAGTTTAACTTATAAATTAGTCACAATAAGAGATCAATAACATTAACTAATAAAAGAGAACAATTATAAGAATATACTAGAATGAAAGTTATGGGAATGACTTTGGTGCCATTATTAAGTCGAATAAGGGTTACTTAACACAAGCACTGTGATACCATAACAGTCTAACCAAGATGGCTACTATGTGACTGACAGGCAGGGAGCATGCACAGTGTGGGTACACTGGACAAAGGACAGACTCAGATCCGGGGCAGGATGACTCAAGATTTCATCACACTACTCAGAACAGTAATATGAAAGTATCACCTCAACGGGTCACCTCTGACCCTCAAGTCACCACTGACTAGTGACTGGTATAAATCCTTCCTGATCTTTCACCTTGTATTTTTTTGCATATAAACACTTAAGGTTTTCGTTTTCTTTTCAATAATCAGAAGCATACCTGACATTTTGTTCTATTTGTTTTTTTAACTCTCCCAAAATACCGTATCAGTAAATCAAATCTTTCCCAACTGTGTTCATAGCATGAATGCACTTGTGAGTGTTTACCATTGTAACAATGCCGCAGTGAGTATTTCTGCCCACACCCCTTCCTGCACATGTGTTCTAAGCTCTATTTTACCTTCACTCTGACCTGCTTGTGTCTGAGCTCCGGTATACGGCGGCTGCTGGGGCTGGACGCCCGGGGGGTGCGCTGCAGAGGAGGAGGAAGCAATGCTGTCTGGAGTTCCTGAGCGGTCTTCTGCAGGAGCGCTGGGCGGCCCTGGGCGGCACAAAAAGGCAGTTCAGTTTCTGATACAAGACTAGTCCCCAGCAAGCTCAACTGAAGCCTGGTTAAGGGAGATTAAAAATAAAAGGTGCTATACAATAAGCATACGCACAAATGCAGCATTTTACATTTAATATAGTATATACATTTTATTTTTCCTTTTGTTCCAGTCTCTTAAGAATCCAAAGCTGCAACCGGAAATCCTTCCCTATGAAATTTAAAGTGCTGTATTCCTGAGTTGTACCCACCCCCTGAAAAAACAACTCATCTCTGCAACACCAATGTCCTCCACCTTATGCAATCTATTCTGTAGATCAACCAAAAGAACTTCATTGTTCGATGGGTCTGCACTGCCCATAAATAAAGTTCAACCTTCTAGTTTAGTATTCAAGGATCCAAACACTATTTCTCACAATTCCTCTACCATGCCCCCTTAAGCTAAGTTAATCTATTCCCTATTCCCACAGTATTCCTACTATTTTTTCTGCCTCCCTTTCACTAACCACTATTCCCTCCACTGTCCCATTTTCACATATCTCATTATGTCTTTAAACTCAGTATAACTCCACAGTTTTAGTAAGTCTTCTTCACCCATAAATACTTCTATAGAGTACGTATACTTTTATCACAACCCTTACCAACTTCTACCTTGCATTTGAGACGATCCCATCTTCCCTCTTAAGACTACCAGCTCTTTGGCCAGGTTCCTTTGAGATTCTCTCCATCTGCCTCCCAGGGCCTAGCTCTCTTACCCATGCAGCCACTCCAATTCTTACAAAATCGTAAACAAGCAGTAAATGGAAAAAACTCATTCAAGTTCTAATATGGCCACAGTCAAAAAAACAATATTCAGGAGACAACTCTCAATACATTTACTCCTTTAAGTTCTTTTTGTTCGGACAACACAGAAGAGTGGTTAAAAGCACAGGTTTGGAGCCTAGGATCAAATCCTAGTACTGCCACTTCATAGCTGTGTAGCTCTGGGCATGTTACTTCATCTCATTCCCTGTCTCAGTTTCCTCATCTGTACAAAAGAAATAATTACTACTTCATAAGGTTCCTATAAGAATAAGTTATCAAGTGTTTAAAAAAGTGATTATTTAGCAGAGCTTAAGAAAGTTATTACCACTTATAAAGCTCCACGTAAGTACTAGCAGACTATTTCCCTGAGGGCAAACATCTGTCCTTTGAAGTGGGATATCCCAGAACTGAGTACTGCACAGTGGCAGGAACGCAGTGGCAGCTGACAGTCCAGGTCTGATGAAAACTTCAAATAGGATAATAGCAGGGGTAACAGAGATAATAGCAGGGGTAACATCAGTATGTTACCAAAGTAAAAACGGACGACTGCTCCCGTGTACCATTTCACTGACATCTACATAACATGTAGATACGTTCATATATACACCGGTCCTACAAGACAGTTATCCTTAGAAAAAGAAGCATTATTTTGACTCCTCTTTTCTCCCTTATACGCAGTCTATTAGTTAATGTAGCTCATCCTATCTCTGTAATACTTGAGTTTTTCACATCATACCTGAAACACTACAAAGTATGTGAACTGTATTAACCATAATATTTTGGTCTGGCATATAGCATATTCTAATAAAAAATTTTAAGCCAGATCTCATATATAACTATTTACTCCTCAAACATTTTTTTTAAAGTTTTAAATATTAAGTAGCTGTAATATTAACTCATTTCAGATGCTTTAAAAATGTGTTTTTCTGCTGTGTCACTTATCTGATGTCTTCTTTTGCCAAGAATATACATCGTACACAAACGTGTCTTTTCAGAATTTCACACAATTTTCATTAGTAAATAATCCCATAAAGTATCATAGAAAAATAGACTAAATCCTGCATTTTTAGTTACTGATAATGGAGAAGTTAACTGATCAGGTAAACCCTCCCACAGGTAACAACAAAAAGCCTGACCAAAATAGAAGAAAACAATTATCTCTGGAAGTTAATCAAATGTCAGCAGAAATCAGAAAAGAGTTTGCCCTCAGTGCAGTTACTACAATGGGTAAGAACCGCAAGCCCTGACCACTGCCGTTTGCCCTCAGTGCAGTTACTACAATGGTAAGAACCGCAAGCCCTGACCGCTGCCGTTTACCCTCAGTGCAGTTACTACAACGGGTAAGAACTGCAAGCCTGACCACTGCCGTTTACCCTCAGTGCAGTTACTACAATGGGTAAGAACTGCGAGCCCTGACCGCTGCCGTTTGCCCTCAGTGCAGTTACTAAAATGGGTAAGAACTGCGAGCCCTGACCACTGCCGTTTGCCCTCAGTGCAGTTACTACAATGGGTAAGAACCGCAAGCCCTGACCACTGCCGTTTGCCCTCAGTGCAGTTACTACAATGGGTAAGAACTGCAAGCCCTGACCGCTGCCGTTTGCCCTCAGTGCAGTTACCACAATGGGTAAGAACCGCAAGCCCTGCCCGCTGCCGTTTGCCCTCAGTGCAGTTACTACTGGGTAAGAACCACAAGCCCTGACCGCTGCCACTCCAACAGCAGAAAGCCAGTGCTTACTTCACGGCTGGCCACGCATCCGGAAATCTGAAAGGGGATATCTTTAACGTGACCCGCCAAAGAAGTGAGTCCCAAATCCCTAGCTGACCATGGGGTTAGGAGGTGGGTAGAAAGACATCCAAGAGGGCTCAGGAGAAAAGGAGCACCTGGAGCTAAGAGAAGTGGGCAGAGGTGTCAGCTGCTACATCCACGGGAAGGCAGGTGAGTAGTCTGAGTCCACACAAGTTAACTCCCTACTAGAGCAACATTAACAAAAAATCCTCAAAAGAACCTAAAAGAATTTCAAATCACTACAACATATTAACCATAATGTCCATTTTTCAATCAAAAACTGTCAGAAGGCATGCAAAAAAATAAGAAAATGTGTCCACAATCAGGAAAAAAAGGCAGGCAAAAGACACTCCAAATTGGCCTAGATGTTAGATATAGCAGACACACTTTAAAAGCAGTTATTATAGATATTTTGAAAGAACTATACAAAACTACATTTAATAAATTACAAGGAAATAGTCTTAATGAATGTAAAGGTAAGGAATCTCAACAGAAAAAATAAATTATAAAAAGAACCAAATGGAAATTCTAGAGCTAAAAGCACAATAAAAATTTACTAGAAAGGTTCAACAGCAGATTGGAAATGGCAGAAAGAATCAGTGAACTTGAAGAGAGATCAAAAAAAATCATCCAATCTGAAGAATAGAGAAAAAAATTAAAAAACGAATCTCAGAGACTAACAGGACAAATACTAAACTCTTTTTATATTTCTTTGTGGAACCCCAAAAGAGAGAAGGAAAAAAAAATGTTGAAAAAATGATGACAAAGATATAAAGGAAGAAATCACAGTACAGTTGTTGTTAGATTAAAAATATTCAGGTTAATCACTTACTATCCCACTTACTAAAATCGCCTTCTTAGCAGGAAATATCTATCGTCTAAAAATCAATTATTTAGTTGCTAATGGTTATTCTTGAGGATCTGATCTGCATGAAGAAGTGTACAAATCACTGAAAAATAAACTACTCAGATGGGAGCGCAGAGAGTATCAATTCTTGCTATCACGCAGCTCAGAGTATCGCGCTTAGACTGCCTAGATCCGAATTCCGCCTCTGCCTCCTACTGCCTCTAGTGCCTGGGAAAGCCACTGAACCTGTCAGCCTGTATCCTCATCTGTGCGATGGAGAAAGAACAAATCATCTTTCACAGAGTAACTACAAGAAATAACCCTCGCCAGGTGAATGGTGTCGCTGTGAGCCCAGCAATGACGTTCACTGTGTTGTAGCAGACTGCGCAGTTCCTGAGTGTGTCAACCCAGTCTATGAACCAGAACAATGTTGTCCTGTCTGCAAAAATGGCCGAAGGAGCAGTCCCCATCAGTGCCTACGCTATTCCTGGCAGAGGAGGGAAGAAGCGATGGTGGCCGAGCAACTGAGGAGCTGCCAGCCTAGAACAACAGTGCATCAGAGATTTACCGACTCAGTAGTGTGAGCCTAAGAAGTACTGTCTGTGTGAAACACAAGGAACAACCAGAGCCCCAAGGTGGTTGGTGGCTCTCACAGGTTCTGCTCACATGGGGGCTTATCAATTCCATTTACGTTTCACTGGTCAAAGCAAGTCACCTGGGCAAATCTGTGTCACCTGGGCAGGGAAACAGAATTGTTTTACAAGGACAGGGAGACAAATAATTCAGAAAGATATTAAAATTTATCTTAAATTATAGTCTTCATGAGAAATGCACCCACATATGTGTATCTTAACATTTCTGAAATTATACGAGCTTAGGTTAGATTAGGCTATCCCTCTCTAAGAAAGCCCATCACAATGTAAGACTGTCTCAAAGAAGAACTTTACAGCATCTGAGAGGCATGATTAAATGACTCATTTAATAAGTATTATTCCTATTAACCCATATATTTTTTGATTAGGCAGCCATCTTTGTGCAAACAAAGAAAACCTAACCCCATGTTAACAAAATCCGAAGGAAAACTATTCCATATGTAATTGGAAAATCTCAGAATAGGTATAGTTTTATGCACAGCCAGGCTCACAGGTCCATAAATATCTGAAAGATCCTGTCTCTTTGCCATGTCAATCTGATCTATTCCCTTCATTCTTAGTCATGCTTCCCACCCTCATCAATTTTTGTGGTGAGGACGGCACTGACACTAGTGTATTCAACCAACCCAGCAACTACAGTGAAAAAGGGAATGTCTTTCTAAAACCCTTGGCAAAATTTCCAAGAAGGATCCATTTGGTTCAGCGTTCGTCATGTGTCCACCTCTGAAACCAGAAAACAGAGTTCTGAAGGCAGGCCTTAGTCCCCTGTCCATCTAAGCAACTAGAGCAGGATCCCCAAACTGCGGCCCCCTGAGGCCATTTATCTGACCCCCGCCGCACTTCCGGAAGGGGCACCTCTTTCATTGGTGGTCAGTGAGAGGCGCACAGGATGCAGATGTGCTCCTGGAGTACTGTATGTGGCAGCGCCACAAAGCACAGCGTCACTCACATACAATACTACTTCCGGTGACGCGGGATGCACGTATCACGGCTACGGAAGTGCGTCATATCACTTGTTCCGGCTAGCAGTGACAAATATAGAACCAGATATTGACCATCTCATTAGCCAAAAAAAGTTTGGGGACCCCTGAACTAGAGGCTGGGGGTAGATGGTCTCCCAGACCTCATAGAATGAATAGGATTGTTCTAGTGATGACAAGGGGGTTGCTAATACTTCACCTGAAAATATGTCTAAGGTGAAGTTATTTCTTATCCTATTCACCATGTATCAGCTGTTTCTTTCATTCTGTCTCCACAATGAATCAGTCTAATACCACCAGCTCCTGCTAAGCCAAAGAACTAACATTCCGTCAAATTCTATAATTTTATTTCTAATTTTATAAAGTTCTAAAGGAAATCAGTAGAGTGGTGTACTGTACTTTGCTATAGTCATTACATTTTATGCTCAACACATCTTCTGTATCCTCACCCATCCATGAGGAAACCACAGTAGTCTTATTTACCACAACCTTATTCCCATATGAACAGGGAATATTGTAAACTGCTTATCTAAGGTTTTTTTCTTGCTACAAATGCCTTCAATTATTTATCTAGTCCTAGGTGTAATGAAATATTATAATTCATTCTCATTGACATGAAATAAAGTACTTCTTAATTAGGAAGAAAAATTCATATAAAAGCACTTTCTACACTAAAGCAATTTAACCAGAAATCTAGATTTAAGTTTAAAATTTCTGATTTCAGATCAGAAGACAGACTAAGACATCAAATATAATTTAAACCCTGAAGCAAATATGAAATACTATTAAATGGTTCAGCTTTTTTAAAAAAAGGTTCGATTTGTACTTTTGATAAAATTTACCTACACCGAACAGTGGTAACCCTATGAAGAGGAGTGTTCTACTAACCGGGAGCGGGAGTGAGCAAGCCTCCCAGGGTGCTGGCAATCACCTACATCTTAATCTGCTTGTGTTTTAAACAGGGGCATACATACATAAGATTTACTTAACCTTAGTATTTGTTCACCTCACTATATCCAAATAGCCATCCCTTAGAGAAGGCAAGGGAGGGAAGGAAAGAGAGAGCAAATGAAGGGCGGGACAAAAGAACTGCCTTACCTGAAACCTGATCATCTGTTAAGCCAAACGCTGACATGACATTTTTATTGATCTCATCTTGGTTTTTTAGAGGATCAAAGGCTGACATACTTGCTGCCATAACCTGAGTAGACTGTTTTCCAGAAGAATCAGAAGCAGCAGGCTTTTCTTCCCTACCATCCACAGTGTCTGTAAGAGGAAAAAAACAAAAACTCACCAAAACACAGAAGACCAGGAAATCCAGGGTACGGCAAAGGCAGGTTTACAGTGATGGGTACACCAGACAGTTTACTCGTGCTTTATTATTTATTAATTATTGCACTACTCTCCATATAAACAACTGGAATGTTAAAAGTAAGTACTTCTGAATGCGGGATTATGGATAACACTCCTTTCTTCTTCAGATTTCTTTATATTTTTATTTTTTAAATTAGAAAAAAAGCCAAAAAAAACCCCCAAAAACCCACAAGATAAATAACAGCTTTTTCAAACAACTTTATCAACATCCTTCCCTAAGAATTATTAGATGAGAAAAAAAAAATACAAGCTCCTTAACATAAACTTTTTTTCATTTTTGAGCCCCAAGACCTGTATCCTGACATCAGATACATACTAGACACTTGCTTTACTTTGTAAAAGAAGATATCAATTAAAGTTACTACTATCAACTTTTATGTTTTATTTACACTTCTCTATTGGTCTATTACTAAATTACATGAAAACCTTATGCCAACGAAAACACTAAACACATTTTTAACTTGCTACTTCTTTGTTTGAAATACTTCTTACTTATTTAAATCCTTCAAGATGGTATGTGTCTGGGATTTACTCAAAATAACAGGGAGGTGTGGGAATGTGTGGGAGATGCTGACTGCAACTTGACAACTGTTAAAGCTGGGTGTTGGTCCATGAGAGTCATTACAGTATTATGTCTACTTTTGTATATGTTTATGTTTTTCCATAATAAAATAGTTTTAAAATAAATAAAATTTTAAACATTATCAGCAGGGTAAATTTAAAACTATGCTGTTCTTCTAAGGATACTAAGGTACTCAACAGGCATTTATACTACTACTTAGTAGAAGAAAAAGGATTCAACAATAACCTACAATTAAAAAAAAAAGTACCTGAGGCCAAGACAAAATGATAGCAAAAACAAACCATAAAATAAAAATACTGCTAACCATTTACTCAACAGATTATTATCAATTTTTTTTGTTACCAAGGAAGTAAATGAACATCAGTTATTAGACCACCTTTTTAATCAAGAAAAACTTGGTCTTGTGAAATAAACATAAGTACTAAGGGAATTACAAACACACATGGGCCTACAGCTCTCATTCATTTCTATTATTCCACTGGTTACACTAATATTTCCTAAAATTCTGGAAACTCCTATAAACACTCCTTTAAAATAAGTCTACCAGTTATCCATCTCCCCCACCAATATTCCTTTCTCTAACTTCAAGGCTACATCCCAAAAGCACATCATATCAATCTTACAAATTATTCCTCCTCACACTACCACCTTCCACCACCTATGCACCCTTCCACTTACTGCAAACTAAATCCATTAGAAAACACAGTATATGCCCACCCACCTACTGGTCACTCCAATAACTGCTAGCGCTCCTGTAAGAAGTCAAGCCAGTATTTAAGGCAGCCTACACATTATCTGCCTCAGAGGAAACAAGGATCCAAGAAACACTACAGAGGTAGAGCACTGAAAACCACAGCAGCTGCACATTTCTGGGTTAGGACAAGCCACATGGTTCTACTGAGTATGACAGAACACTGACAGTTTTCTGGTTGAGATTTTTCAATTTCTGATATAGCTTTTTTGGCTTATTTTATGCTATTTTTCTTGAGAAGATGATTAAACCAGGATATGTATGAAGAGCTTACAAACGTAGGAAATTTCATACAGGGCAGGTGATCAAGAGGGAAGTGATCTCACTAAGCACAGGAGAGGAAACAAAAAATAAATTGCAACCATCTCTAAAACTGAAGCACAGAACATACTATTCTCAGATAACAATGACTATAGGATGGCCACACAAAGAAAATAATGTAATATAATTTCCAAAATGCAGAGAATAAACCAATTTCATCTTTTACATTAACACAGGTGAGAAGAAAACATGGAAATAAAAACTAATCAGCCTGACCAGGCGGTGGCGCAGTGAATAGAACATCGAACTGGGATGCGGAGGACCCAGGTTCGAGACCCCGAGGTTGCCAGCTTGAGCGCAGGCTCATCTGGTTTGAGCAAAGCTCACCAGCTTAGACTCCAGGTCGCTGGCTTGAGCAAGGGGTTACTCAGTCTGCTGTAGCTCCACAGTCAAGGCACATATGAGAAAGCACGAACAACTAAGGTGTCGCAACGAAAAATCATTATGATTGATGTTTCTCATCTCTCCATTCCTATCTGTCTGTCCCTATCTATCCCTCTCTCTCTGTCTTTGTAAAAAAAAGAAAAAGAAAAAAAGAAATGTACAATTGAAATCTATTAACCAATGTCACCTGAATATATTTAATTAAAAAAAAAATTAATCAAGAAAAGTAGTCGATACAGAGGTGAGAAATGAGACCAAAAAGGTTGCAGAACAGAGCCTACTCTGAGTCATTTCTGCACAGTACTGACTACCCTTATTGAATTTTTATCTAAGTTACAATTTATTCTGCAGGTGGTTAAATCCCCTGAAATTATATATCACTCAACAAATATTGTTGTGTCAGCATTTATGAATTCTCCTTGGAAAATAGTCAAAAGTTTTCTTCAGATCCTTGACCTAAATTGGAGCTTTAGTTTGGAGACAGAAATCAAAACAGGCAATTTGCTTTCACCTAAAATATAATGTTTCATCATAAAAAGGCCAGAGATCTCAACATAGTATTTCAGCAAATCTCTAATATGCACTGAAATACAGAGATAGAATTACAAATTACTAATAGGTTACCAAATATTATTGAGCATCAACCAGTAACACATTACCACATAGCTGGGGAAAAAAGAAAAAGAGGAAAACTATGAAAAAAGCATCTTTATTTAAACGGGGCCAAATAAAATATATCAGAACCTGAAGGTTGCAAGATATTATACTTTTCCACAAAATCATCTTCAATTAAGCCTTTTATATACAGTCACCCAGAACTCAGTAACAGTTTTAAGTTATATGCAAACACAAAAATTTTTCTAAAAAGGTTCTACTTTCAAGTCATAACATATACTTAAATTTCAGTCTACATTTTAAAATATATTTGGTCCCAAAATTATATGTCAGTTCCAAATTTACCGATAGATCGTGCTTCATCTTAATATATCATCTGTAAAATGGAAAACAAATTTTTCTTTACATTTATAATGATTAAAAATTGTGTTTAAGATAAACTTTACAATACACCATTTGAATATATTATCTAAACTATTTTACTTGAAAGTACTTCATCTACCAATTGAAATAAAATGATTTCAATTTCTAAGGTTCATTAATTAACTATTACACTGAAAAGGGTTCAAGAGTCAAAAGGGTTTGAAAACTGACCTCTGTCCCAAACCAGGGGTCTAAGAGAGGCTGTAAAAGAATCATCCAGAGAGCACTGTAAAAATGGGATTCCTGTGTCATGGTAAGAGCTAGGAACTGGTATAATCAAATCTCCCAGGAATCCTGAAAAGCCAGGCTTGGCAATGCACACATGAACACTAGCAGAGGCAAGACTAGTGTGACACTGAGTGCCATTCTACTCCTACTAAAGAGTTTTTAGAAATCTGCACAAAGATGGAAGGATAAGTTAGACAAACATGGATTCACAGGCTACCATTTTCAGGAATACTAGTGGAAGGTCCTGGTTCTCCAGGTGGTTCCAAGCTGTCCAATAAGCGGTTCACTTTATTTCGAAGTTCTATGAGTTCTTGACGGAGATACTTCACCTGACTTGATTCAAGAGGTCTTGGTTGGCCATTAACTGAAATAAAATAATTAATTTGCATAAAATCAGGAAATATTTTTGAATAAGTGAATCAACAGAATAATATGTAATAAAAAGGATAATTTCTTTAAAAAGTGAAACAAAATCAAACAAGATTCCTACTGATGTCATATGAATAGTACTCTTTTGAAGGAAGAATTTTATACTACTAATTTGTCTTTTGGAAAAAAGAAATATTCATCAGTCTTTACTGATAACCATACTGTTTTAAAAGGTTTATTAGAAGAATTTAACTACAGTAAATTAAAAACTTTAATAGTTTTATCGAAATTACATACCATCAAAATCTCATTTTTTTCCACCCTATTCTTTTATATTCTTGAAACAATATACTAAACACCTTATTCTATACATAAATGTTAAAAGGTACATGACTAATAAATGGGTCTTTTATCCCTCTTGCCTACTTTTGACCTAAAAATAAAAAAGCTACCTAAAATAACTGACCTAAAAAGCAAGCCATTAAAAATATGAAGAATTCATGAATCCACACCCCCACTGTTCTTGAACATGAGTGAGCTGCTTATACACATATTTCTTTTTCAATAAACAGAGTATACATATTTTTTCCTCATGATTTTCTCAATTACTTTTCTGTTCTTTAGATTACTTTATTGTAAGAATACAGTATACATCTATGTAACACAGAGAATACATTTACTGACACTTCCAGTCAACAGTAGGCTATTAGTAAAGCTTTTGGGCAGTCAAAGGTTATATGCAGATTTTTGAGTGCACAGGAGATTGAATACCCTAACCACAGCATCGTTCAAGTCAACTATACTTCCAAAAACAGTATGTAAGCAACAAAAAGTTAGGGACTATTCAATAATCACTGGATTTTTAATATTTAGGGTAACTGGGTAGATGGGGAATTTTAAACATGACTATTTTCTTTTAATCATATATATATGAATATAATTATATATAATTAAGCTTTAATAATTCAAAAATTCTGATATAGATGAAAACTTATTTAATTCTGAGTTTTAAAGGAAAAATCTCAAAGTCTTTAATAAAAATACAATGAATAAAATAGTAAATTTATTAGAAAGTTTACCACTTACCAAATAATGTTAGTTTCAGTATTCTACTACACTGAATTGCAAAGGAAAGGTCAGAACTATCAAAAATTGTTATAAGATCTCCATCTGGACAAAAAAAAAAAAGAAAGAAAATGACTTTCAGATTTCTATCAGTAGTAAACTAGGATACACATTAAATTAAAACCACAGACCCAGATTGCAAGCATAATTAGAATCTCCCATAAAAACCTTAAACATTAAGAAATCTAGGAAAGATGTACTTTTACAAAAAAATACTAAATTAATTTTACTTATTACTTTTATGACATGGTATTTACCATAAGAAGAACCAAAATATAGCTAACATTAATGCATTAAGTCATCTTTTACCAGGAGATGCATGGTAGCAACCTGACAAATTACTGGTTTAGAGTAACATCTTTCCATTCTAGAAAATTTAAATATATATATTCATCCCAAGTTAAAGTAATAAAGATTCTCAAGGTTCAAATTTTAATTCTTAAAGTACAGTGAACACCACTGATGGCAATGGCAGGGGAGCCACAGAGAACAGGAACCAAGAACACTGCAAAAACCATGTCTGCAGAATCAACGGATCTTTCAGGTCACTGACCATTTTAAGAAGAAAATGATCAACTCACTCCACCAAAATATTCATATACACCAGATTCTGAAATCCTCTAGACCCCAAAGATAAAAAATACAGTAATTAAAGTATCAATTGCCTGTTTCAAAAGCTTTCAAAGGGCTAGGGGAAAATGTTCTCTAGAGAAAGCAGGACGGAAAAGCAGCCCCAGGCAGGCGCTGGGCAGGGGCCTCTGCGGACATCGTCAGGGGCAGAGCTGGGCTGGGCAGGGGCCTCTGCGGGCATCGTCAGGGGCAGAGCTGGGCCGGGCAGGGGCCTCTGCGGGCATGGTCAGGGGCAGAGCTGGGCCGGGCAGGGGCCTCTGCGGGCATCGTCAGGGGCAGAGCTGGGCCGGGCAGGGGCCTCTGCGGGCATCGTCAGGGGCAGAGCTGGGCCGGGCAGGGGCCTCTGCGGGCATCGTCAGGGGCAGAGCTGGGCCGGGCAGGGGCCTCTGCGGGCATGGTCAGGGGCAGAGCCGGGCCGGGCAGGGGCCTCTGCGGGCATGGTCAGGGGCAGAGCCGGGCTGGGCAGGGGCCTCTGCGGGCATCGTCAGGGGCAGAGCCGGGCTGGGCAGGGGCCTCTGTGGGCATCATCAGGGGCAGAGCTGGGCTGGGCAGGGGCCTCTGTGGGCATCGTCAGGGGCAGAGCTGGGCTGGGCAGGGGCCTCTGTGGGCATCGTCAGGGGCAGAGCTGGGCTGGGCAGGGGCCTCTGTGGGCATCGTCAGGGGCAGAGCTGGGCCGGGCAGGGGCCTCTGCGGGCATCGTCAGGGGCAGAGCTGGGCTGGGCAGGGGCCTCTGCGGGCATCGTCAGGGGCAGAGCTGGGCTGGGCAGGGGCCTCTGCGGGCATCGTCAGGGGCAGAGCTGGGCCGGGCAGGGGCCTCTGCGGGCATCGTCAGGGGCAGAGCTGGGCCGGGCAGGGGCCTCTGCGGGCATCGTCAGGGGCAGAGCTGGGCCGGGCAGGGGCCTCTGCGGGCATCGTCAGGGGCAGAGCTGGGCCGGGCAGGGGCCTCTGCGGGCATGGTCAGGGGCAGAGCCGGGCCGGGCAGGGGCCTCTGCGGGCATGGTCAGGGGCAGAGCCGGGCTGGGCAGGGGCCTCTGCGGGCATCGTCAGGGGCAGAGCCGGGCTGGGCAGGGGCCTCTGTGGGCATCATCAGGGGCAGAGCTGGGCTGGGCAGGGGCCTCTGTGGGCATCGTCAGGGGCAGAGCTGGGCTGGGCAGGGGCCTCTGTGGGCATCGTCAGGGGCAGAGCTGGGCTGGGCAGGGGCCTCTGTGGGCATCGTCAGGGGCAGAGCTGGGCCGGGCAGGGGCCTCTGCGGGCATCGTCAGGGGCAGAGCTGGGCTGGGCAGGGGCCTCTGCGGGCATCGTCAGGGGCAGAGCTGGGCCGGGCAGGGGCCTCTGCGGGCATCGTCAGGGGCAGAGCTGGGCCGGGCAGGGGCCTCTGTGGGCATCGTCAGGGGCAGAGCTGGGCCGGGCAGGGGCCTCTGCGGGCATCGTCAGGGGCAGAGCCGGGCTGGGCAGGGGCCTCTGCGGGCATCGTCAGGGGCAGAGCTGGGCTGGGCAGGGGCCTCTGCGGGCATCGTCAGGGGCAGAGCTGGGCAGGGCAGGGGCCTCTGCGGGCATCGTCAGGGGCAGAGCTGGGCTGGGCAGGGGCCTCTGCGGGCATCGTCAGGGGCAGAGCTGGGCCGGGCAGGGGCCTCTGCGGGCATCGTCAGGGGCAGAGCTGGGCTGGGCAGGGGCCTCTGCGGGCATCGTCAGGGGCAGAGCTGGGCCGGGCAGGGGCCTCTGCGGGCATCGTCAGGGGCAGAGCCGGGCTGGGCAGGGGCCTCTGTGGGCATCGTCAGGGGCAGAGCTGGGCTGGGCAGGGGCTTTGTCCTTCGGAGGCAGAGCAGCGGCTCCACTACACTGACTTTAACACTGAGCGTGCAGATTTGACAGTTAGTAGTAAAAGCCATAACGGACAATTTTATCATTGGTTTTAGTTCTTTATAACCAGACCCACTTCTTGTAATAAAACTAATGTTCAACTTAAGGGATTCTACTCATGAACACATTTTTAAAGAAAATATAGTCTGTATGGAAAAGGAAACTTTCTATAACTGCCTGTTTTCTCTTCTGAATTCCACAACAGAAACAGACTATCTATGATGGCAAGGACTTTACCCTACGGCATCAGAACACAAGCTATAAACAGGAATCTGTAAAACTCAAAACACTTAAAAACGCTATAGAAAACAAATTAAATTAAATTAAAAATACTATGAAAAACAAATACTATAAAAAAGTTTCAACAATGAGGATACCCTAAGTTAGGGGTCTACACACTCCAACCAAAGGACAAGTCCTCACGTTCACGGACTGCAAACTAAAAGTGATTCTTAGTATTTTTAAAAGGCTTTAAAGGAAAGATGAGGAGACACTGGGTTTATGTGACTGATGCACAATGATAAAATGTTTAATCGCTCCTTTAAAGCAGTGGTCCCCAAACCCCGGGCCGCGGACCGGTTCTGGTTCTCAGAGAAAGAATAAATAACTTACATTATTTCCGTTTTATTTATATTTAAGTCCGAATAATGTTTTATTTTTAAAAAATGACCAGATTCCCTATGTTACATCTGTCTAAGACTCATTCTTGATGCTTGTCTCATAAGTTTGACAATTATATTTAAAAATACCAGTTTTCACACCGGTCGCATAATTTTATTTTGTGCATTTACCTGTCCCACCCTAAAGGCCGGTCCGTGAAAATATTTTCTGACATTAAACTGGTCCATGGCCCAAAAAAGGTTGGGGACCACTGCTGTAAAAAAAAGGTTTGGTGACCCTCACCCTCACCTAAACAAAAATAAGAGTTAAGAGAAAGCCAGATCAACAGTTTAAGATATGCCAAGTTTGAGGTAAAAGCAAAGCATCTCAAGTAAAATGAAAACTTGTAAAATTTGAGTTGTAAAGTAAAAAAAAAAAAAAAAAAGATATTTATAATTGATCAAATTCAAGCACGTATTAGGAAGTCAAAGATGTGAAAGTCGATGTATTGTAAGTACTAAGGAAAAGAACAGGAAGAAGAAAATTGTGCCCCTTTATTTTTCCTTATCCTGGGTGACCCTCAAAAATTAGTCTTAGGTATCATTAGGACATATGTTACAAAAAAAAAAAGGAGAATTATACCTGTAGCTTAGCTATTCATCAATGATTTATACTCACCTTCCTCAGACTAAGCCATTAGAAAGTGGCTATCCAATGAGACATTTCTCAACCTACTGACACCCCAGTCTGGCAGATGTGATGTGAGCAGAAATGAGATATATCACCATAAGACCTAGAGAGTGTCATCACCCAGGTGTTCCTCTACACTCTGTCTTCATCAATCTGTCTACCAGATACCAAGGCTAAAGGTGAGCTTGTAAGCTACAGAGTTGCTGCAAACCTGGGTCCCTGAACAATTTGAGTGTTAAACCACAGAGATTTTAAAATTTCTATTATAGGCCCTGGCTGGTTGCCTCAGTGGATAGTGTCAGACCAGCGTATGGACATCCCAGGTTTATTTCCTGTTAGGGCACACAAGAGAAACAACCACTTGCTTCTCTCCTTCTTCCCTCCTGCAACCAGTGGCTCGACTGGCTCAAGCATCAGCCCTGAGCACTGAAGATAGCTTGGCTGGTCTGAGCAAGTCAGCCTCAGGCACTAAAAATAGCTCCGTTGATTCAAACACTGGCCCAGAAGGGGGATGCCAGGTAGATTCCAGTCAGGGTGCATGCTGGACTCTGTCTCACTATCTCCCCTCCTCTCACTTAGAAAAAAAAAAATTAGTTAAGTTAAATTTCTATTATAACAGCTATCATTATTTTAAATCCACAGACACAGAAAAGAAGCTATTAATGAACGAAGAAAGCACAATGTCCAAGATGTTGAGGAATGAGAGTATTTAACACAGGGTAGTAGGGATAGCAGTGCCCCGTACTGAGCTCAGAGTGAAAAGGGCTACAAATAAATCAGCGGCAAGAAAGATACTGGTAACCCGAAGTTTCATTTCAGTTGAGATGTTAACACAGAAAACCAGTTTAAAGAAAAGGAAATAGTCTACTACTACAATTCCACTTTGTGTTTGATGAAACATTTGTCAGGTTAAAACCCATCTCCATAAAAATAGTGCTGTGGTCAAATGAGTCTGGAAACACTGCATGCTATAAACTGACAATACACAGCAGCATATATTCCTGCAGTAAAGAAATACGTGTGTCTTTTTTAAACGAGCTTTTCCATACTTAGTTGACCACGGAATCCTTTTTCATTCAATACCCACTGATACCCCTTCCACTTTGGGAAATATGAGTAAAAGCTTGGTTTGAAAAGCAAAAAGGAAGCCAGACTGCACGGGCAGAAGAGAAAAAGATGCCTGTAGAAATATATGTGACAGCGTTCTATCACTGAAAACCCTTCTAATAATAAATTCCTCCCTTATTTTTAATTTACAAAAGAACAACCACATAAACATCCCATTAGTGGGTACTCAAATTACATGTATGGAATTTTTATTAAGATAGTTCAACGAAATATTGGCAAAAGGTGGCATATAATACTTAAGCTTTTAAAAACTAACTTTAGAAGGACACGTACCTTCATCTTTATACTTTATTGTAACTTCATCATTACTCAGAAGTTTTCCTCTGAAAACTCGCTGCATCATTAGCACTAATTCGTCGTAAGTAATATCTTCATTATGAATGGGAATTCGTCGAATATCTTCCCCAAGTTGAGCTTTGATGATCAGCTTCCCACTTAGGTCCAACTGTCCATTCATGGTGGAATCCAGGGTGGTAGATATATACAACTGAGAGAAAGACTGATAAAATGATTATGATTAAAAAGCTGTAAAACATACCTTAAAAGTTGAAAAAGCAGCCCTGGCTGGTTGGCTAAGTAGATAGAGCACCGGGCGTGCAGATGTTCTGGGTTCGATACCCGGTCAGGGGACAGGTGAGAAGCAACCACCTGCTTCTCTTCCCCTCCCTCTCCCTCTTCTGTCTCTTCTCCTCTCCCTGAAGAACCAAGGGCTCGATTGATTCTGGTGTCTGGCCCTGGGCACCAAGGATAGCTAGGTTGGTCTGAGCTTTTAGCCTTAGGCATTGAGAATAGCTCAGTTGATTCAAGCACTGATTGCTGGATGGATCCGGGTGGGGGCACAGGCAAGAGGAGTCAGTATGTCTATTTCCCCTCCTCTCACTTAAAAAAAAAAGTTGAAAAAGCAAAACTATTACTAGAATCTGAAAAATTCTGACCATCAAAAGATTATATTATTATATGCATAAGAAAATAAGTTTCATTATTTCATTCACATTTTTAACTACTTATCTTACATTATTACCATTTAGATTTCTAATTTAATGTGTCTAAAAACAAACTCCTAGTCTTCCCTTCAAAATCTGCTTCTTCTACAGTCTTTGCAATCTGTTAGTGACAACTCCTTCCTTCCAGCTGTTCAAGATTTAAAAAAATATATTAGTTCCTCTCTTTTCCTCACACCTTACATCCACCAAATTACTAACAAATCTAAAATCTAGTTGTCGCTACTTTTTTTTTTTTTTTTTTTTTTTTGTATTTTTTCGAAGCTGGAAACGGGGAGGCAGTCAGACAGACTCCCGCATGCACCCTACCGGGATCCACCGGGCACACCCACCAGGGGGCGATGCTCTGCCCATCTGGGGTGTCACTCTGTTGCAACCAGAGCCATTCTAGCACCTGAGGCAGAGGCCACAGGGCCATCATCAACGCCCGGGTCAACTTTGCTCCAATGGAGCTTCAGCTGCGGGAGGGGAAGAGAGAGACAGAGAGGAAGGAGAGGGGGAGGGATGGAGAAACAGATGGGCGCTTCTCCTGTGTGCCCTGGCCGGGAATCGAACCCGAGACTCCTGCATGCCAGGCCAACGCTCTACCACTGAGCCAACCGGCCAAGGCCTAGTTGTCGCTACTTTTAAAATCTCTCCCTTGGCCCTGGCTGTCTGGCTCAGTGGATAGAGCGTCAGTCCAGGGTATGGATGTCCCAGGCTTGATTATAACTCAGGGCACACATGAGAAGCAGCCATCTGTATCTCTTCCCCTCTCTCTCTTTCCCCCCTTTTCTCTCTTCCTCTCCCATTGCCAGTGGCTCAACTGGTTTGAGTGCTGGCCCCAGATACTGAGGATAGCTCAGCTGGTCCAAGCATGTCAACCTCAGGCACTAAAAATAGCTTGATTCAAGAATCCGCCCCAGACAGGGGTTGACAGGTGGACCCCACTCCAGGCATGTGCAGGAGTCTCACTGTCTCACCTCCTCTCACTTTAAAAAGAAAAAAATCCCATCTCTTCACTGTCTTCAGTGCCTGCCAATTCACTTATTCTTTGGTGTGTCCCAATGGGCTGTGAATTCCCTGGGGCCAGGAACCAGGGCTTCTTCCCAAAGGTTGTCCCCAGTTTCTGCGGGCATCTCCTTCCAGTATGCTGTACAAATATTACAAAACTGAGGGTAGGTACCACAGAATTTTCCCTTTACGAGAAAATCGCATACCCACATTTTTTTTGAACAGTATAATTTAGATCCTCTTTTTCTCTAACTTCAGTCTCAAAGTAGAAACTGGTAGGAACTACTCCTAGTGTCCGGGGCTGCTGGTGAGATCCTGACAGCAGTTTCTTCTCCCACCTTTGTCCTTGCCCCATTCCCTCTTACGTCCAGAAATGAATGACACAGCCACCAACTTATGAAACCTTCCAACAGAAACACTGCTCTCACGCCCAAGGACACATAAGAAGGCTGCCTCTTGAACAGTGATCTAGCTTCATGATCAAATCTCCTACTCCACTAACCCAAAGGGACGTGATTAGGCCCGTCCAGAGGGCAGCAATTTCCTTTAAGAAATTCTAAGCAAAATCAATCCTAGATTGAATGCACGGGGCCTTCAATCGGCCTGACCAGAGGCAATGGAGCAAGATGGTCAGGATTCCCCCTACGAGGCCGTGTGGCCTTACACAAGTATTTCTGGAAGCCTCGTTTTCATCACATGCAAAATGGGAATATCTACATTTGGAAGGATCCTTACGATTAAACGAGATCATGCATCTAAAATGTACTACTCACATAAATTAGGGGATATTCCAAAATGAGTATGAAGCGATAAAATATCCCCTAATTTTTGTGAGCAGCAGGCTCTGTGCAGTACCTAGCAAAGGGAAGTCTGAAAAGTTAGCTCTCGATCACCCTCACTACAAAACTGGGTCGGGCCTTCAGACGGCGTTCGATTCAGCACCGACCAGGCCAAGGACACAGGTTCCTCTTACAAGACCCCCATCAACTTATTCCCGTAGACGCCATTCTCCACCCTCCTCGCGGTAGGCGCTCGACCACCGCAGGCCTCCCCAATCACCTCCCGTCTCCCTCGGGCAGCCCGATCTCCGCGAGCCGGCCAAACCACCGCCACGGCCACGGCCCTCGGGGTGCAGACACCCCACGGCCCGCCGCGCCGCGCCCCCGCCCCCGGGGACCCCGCTCCCGCCCCCACGCGAGGCCCCAGCCAGCCTCGCGCCCCCCGGCCTGCAGCCCCCAGCCGAGGCACCTCGGGCCGCACCCGCCGGCGCCCGCGGGCTCGAACGAGGCCCTCCCAGCGCTTCCCCGCCTTCCGCCCGCTTTGTCCCAGACAGCGGCCGCGCCCGGGTCCCCAGCGGCCGTACCGGCTTCCCGAGGCCGCGCTGACCCGACCGGTGTAAGGTCGCCGAGCTCCGAGGCGTCGGGGGCGGCGACAGTCACAGCCCACTTCGCTGGCCTCCGCAGCCGCCTCACCTCGCTCGCAGGCTCGCGCGGGCCCGGGCCAATCGCACGGACCCACCAACCCCAGCGGGAGCTCAGGCCCAGTACGTGGCAGGTGGAGGAAGAAGAGGGGCGGGCGCAAGAGAAAATTCTGGCCCTTCGCCCCGCCTCACAGCAAGCAGGGCAGCCCAGGACGCATGCGCAGCGTCAGGGGCGCGGGGCTGTGAGGGCCCGGGTCTAAGGGTGCTGCAGTCTGTGCTTTCTCACTGGATGACCGAGTATAGGAAGTCCGAGCTGAATGGTTGTACGCATGCGCAAGGCGTGACCAAAAACTTCCGGTTTTCCTGACTGTACTGTATTTCTCGTCTATCACACGTGGGCGGGGCGTAGAGTGTGCTGTTCTGGAATTTTTTTAAGAGCCAGCTGAAAGTGGGCATTTGTCCAAGTTTGCATTTTGTTCTTTCGTGATCATTGTAATTCTCCTCGACCTACTCTCGCAAGACAACCTTTTTACCGCCTTTCTTCTACAAACTCATTCATTCATTTTTGGGCGCCTACGCTTTGCCATGCACTCTGCTGGGAATGAGGATGAATCAGTTTGTGAGCTCGGAGTTTACAGTGACGTGTACATGTCAGGACAAACCTATGAGTGTGTAAAGGATAAAGGCTTGAAAATTAAGGCTGACTAAGGATTCCAGAAGCCTTTCTGGAAAAGGCATATTTGAGCGTGCCCCTCTCTTACTAAAGCATTTGTTCTGAATACATGTATTTATGTAAGAAGTGGCTCATACTGAACCCTACATCAGGGGAAGAAGGGGTCGTAAAATTTGGGAGTGGGGAGTACTGTTTTAAAAGTTACAAGCAAGTTTTGCCTTTTAAGACAGACTAAGCAAAAAGCAATTAGAATTTACCAGGTCCCCAGTTGTTCACCAGATAGAAGGACCTGGGATAAAGTGAACTCAGAAACATCTGTTTCAGAGTGAAATATGTGAGTTTAGAATGCTTTTGCCTCTGAATTGTATTTTCCAACCATGTGTATTGTTCTTTGAGCAATTAATTGCTTGCAGGAATTGTGGATGAGAGTATTACAGAAGAAATGAAAGGAGTTCCCAACCTCCAAAAACAGTTCTTTGTTTGTTATTTAAAACTAAGTAATCTGGATTTGGGCAAATGTACTGCTGTCCAATAATAGTATTCTACTGTCTTTGAGATTGTTTGAGATTGGATAAAAACACACAAATATGGGCAGAGGTAAAATATTCCCCCCAGAAAGTGAATGTTACCACTCTTCCTATGGATGAGATCTTAGGGCAGAAGATTAAAGGCATGAAGCTTTGTGTGGATTAAGAGGAAAGAATTCCTTCTCTCTAACCTCTGAGAAAAAGGGCACTCACTCAAGAGTCCTGTCCTTGGGAAATAAACTGCTCCCTGTTACACTGGGACTAGCTGGAAACTAGGAAAATAGGCACTCAGAGGCTGGTCTTGGTGGGGTTGGGGTTTGTGGACTCTGAAAGCAACTGTAGGTTATGTTATAATTCCCTCATACTTCACCCCCAAACAATTAGTGAGATCTTGTTTAATGTTCAAACCTGTTCCCTGCCACCATTGTTCAGATTGAGAGAGGGGTTAATGATGATTCCTCGGGTGAAAGCAGAAGCAGGAGCTGCCTGAGGTAAGAAGTGAGAAATGAGAGAGTAAAGCATTAATTGGAAGCCATATCAGATGCTCAGGTGACACGGGACAAGAAGGACATCTATGCAACATTAAAACATTTCCTCAGGATTCTCCAGAAATAAACATTTTTAAATTTTTATAAAGAACTTTATGAAAGATTTTGCTGCCTGCTATACAGCAGGATGTAGACTTACAATATTGTGTTTGGGTATGAAATTGAGGACATTTGGGTTTATTTATATGTCATATAGAGCATGTACTGTATAGAGAAGCACACAAAATTATAATCTGATTGTGTCAAATTAATCCCCTTTAGCCTATAAACTCCTTAAAAATCAAAGCCATACAGTGCCCATTTTCTTGTTTCAGCTTAATACTAAATTGTTCAGAAAAACTTTGGTGATCTTTTATATTCTTGATCTTCTATAACAATTACACTGTTTAAATTAATTTGAGAGCATAATGAACAGCTAGAACTCACCACACAACCCAAGGATTACGACATTACCGACTCTCCTCCTAACGACTCCTCTCCCACATGGGTCCTGTGCCTCTCTCTGAATTTTGTGGTTAGCATTTCTTTGTTGTTGTTTTTTAATGTTCTATATTGTTTAATCACATATATATGTATGCCTATGGAATATACTCAGTTTCACTTGTTTGTAGACAGAGAGTATATATCTTTGATTTTCTTGAGTATAATAAAACCACTCAATATATCCATGCTATTTCATGTAGCTGGAGTTCACTTCTTTTCATTGCTGAATCATATTTCTTTAGGAGAGTATACAACAAATTTTTATTTCCAGTTTTTGCTGTGTGCCTCTTCTATATGTGTCTTGTATAAGAGTATCTCTTGGTTATATGCTAAGACATGGATTGCCGAATGGCAAATTATACAAATATTTAGTCATACATGATAAGAAAAAGTTAGGTTTTGAAAGATAGGTCGATAGGTCGAGGAGAACTACAATGATTATGAAAGAAGAAAACACAAACTTAGACAAATGTCCATAAGATAATGCCAACTCATAAGACTGTTTATTTGGGTGGGATATACAGTAAATGGTATATTTCTGTGGTTTTATTAAAGAATGTAAAGACTACATTATAACCTTAACATTTTGTAATAAACACTTGTCAATTAGATGTTAAGTCCTTATGAAATCTCATGTGTAGTCCTCCAGCCTGCTGGGAACTACCAGTGTCGCGTGGAAGAAACCTACTCAAGACACAAACTTAAGTCAAGAGGAAGAGAGGAGGAGGCCTGACAAGGGAGGCAAAGAGGACCTCCTGAATCTCCTCCCTTAGCTTTCATTGATCAGAAGCAGAACAGAGGCAACAAGATTACAAGGGAGGGAGATCCGTGATAAGGAGAAAGAATGATTAATGGCCATTTTGCTGACCTGGAGAAAGGGCTAATTTGGTCAGCACATTCTTTTCTTTTGCTAATTAACAAGCACAAAGAAAGGGGCCATCTAGAACCTCTAGGCTAATTTTCTAAAGCCCATTCACATGCATTCCTTTGTGTTTGCACAAAGATCACTCACTCACACAGCTTCTTGGTGTTTTTGTCCAAGAGACATTCACTCAGGGCTTTTAACTAAAGATCCCCAATCCAAGTCATAGAGGTTTCAAGGTTAGATGGGTGATTTCCTACACTATTGTTATTGTTCTGTATCTGTACTTAAAATTCTGTTTTGATTATCTTGTTTACCAACACCAACACCTCTGCCCAACTCAATTTGAGGGCAGTGATGCTATTCTCTCTATTCCTCCAGCATCTGGGATTGACTGTCCTGAGTGTGAATAGTGGATATTTAATAAATATCTGTTGAGTCAATAAAATAATTACTACTGTTTCTGTAATGTGGCAACAGTTGCTGATGTTACAGGTCTCTATACTTATGTTCCCAAAGAATGCGTATCATAACTGGCCACAAGGTAAGAACCTGAATTTAACTAGTTACCACCATTACCAAAAACATGATTTGTCCCACAGCATGTGGAAACACTGGTTTTAGTTATTGTTGCCTTTTGTTAATGAAGCCAAAAAAGTTATCATATAATTATCAGTTATTGAGCACCTATGGTCACATTTATTGGGATAAGCATCAATCAAGCCATTAATAAGATTATTCTAGGAATTTCCATATGTAATCCTTTGAAGTACTGTTGGAAAAAATTTTATCTTCTCTTTTTGTGTGAACCTTAGAAAGATACAGAACCAGAGAAAATTGAACTTCCTGTTCACCTGGCCCTCTGCCCTATGTCTAGGTGATTTTGCTTTTAAATGAACACCAAGAATAGCCTTGAATCAAAATGTGAAAGTTTGAAATATGTGAAAACAGGAAAATCAGTGTGAGGAAATACCTTTGACCCCAGCTGTAACAAGGGGAGAAATGAGGCTCTACATTCAAAGGTTACTTTCCATTTGTCACAGCCATCTGAAGAAGGGTTAGAGTGGTACTATGGTTTTGAGAGGCAGTCAGCTTACTTACCTACACCTGCTCTTTCTCCATGAATGTCTGCTTAGCTAGAACTCTTCAAATAAAAGAGAGGAAATCCTAAGAATGAAAAGAGGAGATTCTCAGGGTGGACAGGAAATGGAACAAAGACTATGATCCTCATAAGCAAGTTGGATGAAACGTGTGCTTTATCGTGTCCTCCTTTACTAGTTACTATAAATCATTTTGGATTTTTCAATCATCTCAGCTACCCTCAGGGTAACCAAAGAAAGGGTGTAAGTTTCTCCTTGGGTGAGAATTTCAAAGAAGATATGTCCCTCTTGAAAATGAGCTCAGTTGTAACCTCAGTCAACTTAATGAAAAAACTCCAAACAGAAGGGGGAAGTCATGAGAACCAAATAAGGGCCAGTTGGTCAGCTCATCCTCCCCTCCATTGGCTGAACATAAGAACAAAAGAAGCTGCTGCCTTATGTAGAGTTAATAAAGGAGAAAATTATGATATATTTACCATGTACCTTTGACACCAGCTAAGCAAAACACTTCAGTTTGCCCTACCAATTGCACATCCATTTAGACCCTAAAGTGTTTTTGCCTTACCATAGGGTTCTATGACCAATCCCTCTTTAGAGAAATTATTCCGTGCAGACAATTATTCCTAGGTTTTGTACCCTAGAGGCTGGTAACTCCTAGGTATTCAATACATATTTATTGGGAAAAAAAAATGAAAACTAAGTTCCCTACCATTTGTAGGGGAAGAGAGAAAGACAGGAAGGGAGTGGGGGGAAAAGAGAAATGAGAAGCATCAACTCACAGTTGCTTCAATGTAGTTGTTTATTGATTGCTTCTCTTACATGCTTTGACCGAGGGGCTCAGCTGAGCCAGTGACCTCTTGCTCAAGCCAGGAACCTTGGGCTCAATTCAGCGACCTTGGGGTTCAAGCCAAACACCTTGGGGTCATGTTGATGATCCAGCGCTCAATTCAGCAACCCCAAGCTCAAGCTGGAAGCCCGTACTTAAGCCTACGAGCCTGCACTCTAGCAGTGACTTCAGGGTTTTGAACCAGGGCCTTCAGCATCTCCAGTTCATGCACTATCCACTGAACCATCACCATGCAGGTTAAGTTAATTTAAAAATAATTTAAGCCTGAATTAAGCGTCACAAAATTTTAGAAGTGGTATGGAATTAAGAGTTCATTTAGTTCTTCCCATCCCCTTACAAAGGTAGAGTGTCAGGCTTATAAGCAGAGGGGCCACTGTCTTACCTCAAATCACATAACTTGTAGTTGGGACCACAACTTCCCATCCAGAATGCTTCCTAATCTGCAATAGCTTGGTAAGTACTGTGGCAAGAGAAAATTTTTTTTGTTATTGCAAAAGTTCAGAAGGTCTCAACTGTTATATCATAGTTTCATAGCAGTTTGTATCAAAGTTCAGCAAATTATCAATGTCAGACTGCCACGTGTAACAAAACTCTACTGGAAGAAGATAAAAATTGGACTATAGTTCTCTGGGAAATATAGTTTGAAAGATAGCAACATTAGATTATACCAGTCTGCTTTTATGTTTTCCTCTTCTCTGTTAAAAAAGAGGGTAATGTATTAAATAGGATTTTTCAGAAACGTGATCAGTATCTTGCAAAAAGGATTTATAACCTATTTCTACTTTTTAAAAATCATTCACAAATCAGGAATTTAAAAACTAACTCCAAAGTTTGTATGTTGCTATTGGAAGTACAAAATGATACAGCTACTTTGGAGAACTGTTTTAGCAGTTTCTCACAAAGTTATATATATTTACTCTATGACTCAACAATTCTACTACTGTGTATTTCAAGAGAAAACACATGTTCACACAAAGGCTTAGTACAAGTATGTTTTCGTCGATTTTATTCATAGTTTTCAAAATTTGGAAATGACCAAATGCCCGTAAATTAGTGCATGCATAAGTAAAATGCGGTCTATCCAAACAACTGATTTTTTTTTGAGAATTAGATGGCATTGTTTCTGTAACTCACAGCCCACTGTATTTTTGAAATTCGATCTTGTATTAGTTACAGGTGTACACATAGTGGTTAGACATTTATTTAACTTACAAAGCGATCACCCGATAAGTCTGGTACCCATCTGACACCATACAGAGTATTATCATTTCTGTACCCATCTGACACCATACATAGTATTATCATTTCCATACCCATCTGACACCATACATAGTATTATCATTTCCGTATGTTATATTTTACACCATACATAGTATTATCATTTCCGTACCCATCTGACACCATACATAGTATTATCATTTCCGTATGCTATATTTTACACCCCTGTGACTATTTTGTAACTGCTAATTTGTACTTCTTAATCCCCTCACCTTTTTCACTCAGCTCTCCAACCACCCTTTCTTCTGGCAATCATCAGTTTTTTCTTTGTATCTTTGGGTTTGATTCTGTTTTGTTTGTTTATTAATTTCCAAACAACTGAATTCTATTTAGCAATAAAAAGAAGCAAACCACTGATACAAACAACATGGATGAATCTCAGAAATATTGTGCTGAGAGAAGGAAACCAGACTCTGACATTCTAGAACAGGCAAAATAATACAAATAAAAATAACTAATAGAAGGCAGATGAGTGGGTGCCTAGAGCTGGTAATGCCAGAAAGATTTAACTGGAGAGGAGTACTAGGGAATGTTACAGGGTGATAGAATGTTCTTTTTTTTTTTTTTTCATTTTTCTGAAGCTGGAAACAGGGAGAGACAGTCAGACAGACTCCCGCATGCGCCCGACCGGGATCCACCCGGCACGCCCACCAGGGGCGACGCTCTGCCCACCAGGGGGCGATGCTCTGCCCATCCTGGGCGTCACCATGTTGCGACCAGAGCCACTCTAGCGCCTGAGGCAGAGGCCACAGAGCCATCCCCAGTGCCCGGGCCATCTTTGCTCCAATGGAGCCTTGGCTGCGGGAGGGGAAGAGAGAGACAGAAAGGAAAGCGTGGCGGAGGGGTGGAGAAGCAAATGGGTGCTTCTCCTGTGTGCCCTAGCCAGGAATCGAACCCGGGTCCTCCGCACGCTAGGCCGACGCTCTACCACTGAGCCAACCGGCCAGGGCCAATAGAATGTTCTTAATCTTGTTTGGAGTGGTGGTTTCTCAGGTGTATACATTTGTTAAACTTGTCTAATTATACAGTTAACATTGATTATTTATTTCATGTAAATTATCAATAAAGTTATCTTTAAAAGTGAAAAAAAAGAAAAAAGAGCAAGCCTCCCATCAAAGCAAATAAACAAAACAGAAAACTAATTCTAATAGCCAAATTAAGGAAAACCACTTTAATATTATTAAAAGAACAAAAGAGTAACCCATTTGTGATACTGAAGGTTCTTGTGGTGTATGATTGTATGTCTTTGTATATACATAGTATTGTATAACTTTAGGGTAACATTGAACATTACCAGAACCTTCTAGTGTGCACTTAGCAAACTGGCAGACATGGATGTGAGCATACATCATTTCCAAATGTGATAGCCTTTCTGTTCATTCAGAACAGTTTGCCTTCTCATTTGGTAATATACCCAGATGAACATTTTCAAGAAAACTTAATAACAATTTCAAGTAGTGTTTGGAATGTGTTTTCCCAAGAAATATTAGTTTGTTTCATTGTTAATAAATGTGTGACTTGTGTGATCATGTTTCCCTACCTATGCTGGGGGTCAGGAAGCTTATGTTCTAATCTGTGGCCCACTCCTGGCAAAAACACAAGGTCATATGACATGCTTCTTGGGTACTAATCTCATCCCTGGCTTTTTGCTTGCTCCTATGATTATTTTCCCTTCTTCCTGATCTTCTTTCTTTTTTTTCTTTTTCTTTTTTTTGAGAGAGAGAGACAAGAAGGGAGGCAGAGAGAGAGAGAAGCATCAACTCATAATTGCTTCACATTAGTTGTGTATTGATTGCTTCTTGCACATGCCTTGACGAGGGATCAAAACATGGGCTCAAGCCAAGCCAATGACGCCTTGCTCAAGCCAGCCACTTTTGAGCTCAAGCCAGTGACCTTTGGACTCAAGCTGGTGACCTTTGGGCTCAAGATGGTGACTTTTGGGATTGTGGTAATGATCCCACACTCGAGCCAGCGACCCAGTGTTCAATCTGGTGAGCCTGCGCTCAAGCTAGTGTCCTGGGGGTGGACAGAGGGGGTTGAAACCAATGACCTCAGTGTTCTGGATCCACTCTCATTCCATTGCTCCCCCACTAGTCAGTTGGTGCACATCTTGAAATGCACGTTTCAATAGGTTACCAATATATGAATGAAATAATATAGATGATGCATATATATATATATATAACATTTCTTTGAATCTTTTGTGTGTGTTGATAAATAATTGTTAATAAAACTTATTCCTCTCCTCTCCAAGATTTAGTGTTTTATTTTTTAAAAAAGATGGGTGTACAGAAAAAGCCAAAAAACATATTTGAGAGGAAAAAAATAACTTTGTCATGGAACCCCATCCAACTGCCAGTCATCTGCCTGTCATACATGATTTATGTTGCCTTAGTTGGCATATTATTTTCTTTTCTTCCTGATTTTCTGTTTTGTTCATTGTATTTTAGAAGTTCTTACATAGTCCCTAACATATTCCTTAACCTTAAATGAAAAATAATTTGCCTGTATGAAGACATATAAACTCAAAAATTGCTAAATTTTTTATGAATCTTTTAGATATTTTAAATTAAATGCAGAGTGAGCATTTCATTATATTAAAAACAGAATAAAACAATAAAATGAGGCGAAATATTTCCACCAAATCTAATAGGCAAAAGGTTCATAACTCTAATAAAACAAAACAAAACAAAACAAAAACAAACTTCTAGCCCTGGCCCACTGGCTCAGCAATAGAGCATCAGCCCAGTATGTGGAAGTCCCAGGTTTGATTCCCAGTCAGGGCACACAGGAGAAGCAACCATCTGCTTCTCCACCCCCCCTTTCTTCTCTCTTTTTTTCTCTTTTTCTTTCCCTCCTGCAGCCATGGCTCACTCGAGCAAGTTGTCCCCGAGCTCTGAGGATGGCACTATTAACTCGCCTCAGGCACTAACAGACTTGGTTGCCAAGCAACAGAGCAAGGTTCCAGATGGGCAGAGCATCGCCCCATGGGGGGCTTGCCGGGCAGATCTGGTCAGGGTGCATGCAGGAGTCTGTCTCTATGCCTCCTCTCCTCTCACTTAATAATAATAATAATAATAATAATAATACTCCTGAGAATTTATCTTAAGGAGATGATTAAAAAGAAAAAAATATATATATTTATTGTTGTGTCACCATAATATTTAAAAATAGAAATTATATAGTTATCCAGTAATAAAACAACGTAGCAAACTATACTCTCTTCTGCAATCATATATTATAATAAGGACTATATTACTGAGTCATTTTAAGTGAAAATCAGAATAAAATTTTATTACTATAATTACAGTTATGTAAAATTCTTATATAATTAAATAAAGAGCATAAGGGAACATGAAAAAACAGATTTTGATATGTTTGGTTAGCGAATTGTGGATTTTGATTTTCAAAAAATATACTTCCTGGGTATCTTTTAAAATCATTATAAAGTGGCTAGTGCACAATTTTAAAAATACACATGTAAATATAACCTGCCCCATCCCACCCCTGCACCTTTGCCTCCAAGGTAGAACCTAATCCTGGTGGCTCTGTCTTTAATCTCATCTGACAAACCAGGAGCCGAAGAACCTAAGGTCCCATGAAGAAGGTTCCACAGAGCCAGGGCGCTCTAACGGTTGACCGGTTGGTATAATCTAGTCAGCACTTTCGGCCTGGGTTTCCCAAATGTTTGCAAAGGATGCCAAGCTCCTCTGATGAGGCAAGGACCAACTGATAGTAATCACCCTGAGAATGATCTCTATTCATTGGTGACAGGAAAAATAAAAAAGAGACAAGATGAACTTTAAAAATGGGAAAATTCAGACTCTGGAAATTAAACAGTGAACCCTGAACTGTCATTTAATACCCAGGAAAAGAAATCCAAAGGTTGGCATAGGCTGTTCCCCCAAACACACTACATGTGCTTCCACAATCATAAAGGCTATAGGGCACTGTTACCATACAATATAAATCAGCAGCTCAAAAGCTGGCCCCATAAAGTACCACTAAAACCAGTTCCGCAGTAATCTGAGTCTCCTTTCCTGGAATTTTCTTTTTAAGTCACTCTTCTGCTTCTATAGTCTCTGTCCTTGCTCCTCAACTAAGGCAAAAAATAATTTCTTGCTTTCCTTACCCACCCCATTTAAACCTTGCTCAGACAAGGATCTAATAGGTTCATTCAGAGTAAAAGAAATGTTTGATTAGCCTGAAATTGGTTGTCTCCTAAGGGGACACTTGTATTTTGTCAGGAGATGCAGTAGATGCTGCCAGCATCCCATGCTTGGTGTAACTATCCATTCTCCACTTCAGGATATCCTGTCAACGAAGTCATCCCTCATTCCTCCACTTCACAGAGAGTACGTGACCCTGGCTAAACCAATATGCCCCGAATGTAATGCCTGTGGGCACTGGACCAAGCAAGGTGTGCCATTTCTCAGGTCTCTTCCTCCCCCTGTCCCTGCTCTGCTCCATATCACAGGAGAATGAGCCCCACAGGTTCCTGGCTCAGCTGGCTTCTGGCTGGCTACAGCCAACTGGAAACACTGATGGGAGGTTGCAAGGCAGACGAATGGAGATGCCACTGGGCAGTTTCCATCCATGTATGCCCTATTTGAAAATGAAGCCAAACACAGAA
Source organism: Saccopteryx leptura (assembly GCF_036850995.1). Lineage (NCBI taxonomy): Eukaryota > Metazoa > Chordata > Mammalia > Chiroptera > Emballonuridae > Saccopteryx > Saccopteryx leptura. The sequence continues at coordinate 28,328,541 of NC_089510.1, forward strand.
GCACAAAGAGCAAAAAACAAAACAAACAAACAAACAAACAAACCCACAAAAGCCTGACCTGTGGTGGCGCAGTGGATAAAGCGTCGACCTGGAAATGCTGAGGTCGCCGGTTCAAAACCCTGGGCTTGCCTGGTCAAGGCACATATGGGAGTTGATGCTTCCAGCTCCTCCCCCCCTGTCTCTCTCTCTCCCTGTCTCTCTCTCTCCCTCTCTCTCTCCTCTCTAAAAATGAATAAATAAAATTTAAAAAAAAAAACACAAAAAACAGGGAGATAAAAAGAATCTTGACACATCCTTAGAACTCCTCGGATTTGAACTCTAAACCGAAAGTTAACATTCTCATATATTTTATGCCCCATGCTAGGACACTTTTGAGAGTAAAGGGGGCTGCTAGTAATAATTATGTCAGAACCACAGGCAGAAATTGCAACTGGCCCAGGCAAACCACAACATATAGTCACCCTACCTAAAGCCATCTCAACCTTTAGACTTTACAATTAATTAAGCCATTAAATTCTCATTGACCCTTAACCTAATTTGAGTTAGATCTCTATCACTGAATGAAAAGATTCCTGCCGCTGCATGAAGGAGAGGCTTAAGTCGATAGGACTATTTCCTAGTGGTAGGATTTCAGGGTAGGGACATCAATCAGCGTCTGCCTGACTTAGCCTCCACAATACGGACGTGGGGCCTGCACATTTACAATGCAGCCATTCCAGGAAAGTCATATGGAATTCTGGTTGCTATATTTCAAGAGTGCTGAAAAAGTACAAATAAAACGGAAATCATCAAGGGAGCACATATACTCCATTCTCAGACTAAATGTGGCTCTTTGGTGATTTTTAAAAATATTTAAAATGCCCCTTACTTAAGGTTTATTTTCATCTCAATATATATTTCAGGACATAGAGTAGGTCAACCACATCTTATCATTTTTCCTGTGCCCAGCCCCTTTCTAGGCCTAGCACTATATCATCACTAAAACTACTGACCTCTGATAACTGCTTTTCTTCTCTATTCTTTTCCCTTTCCTTTTCCCCATTTTCCTGTAAGTTCCTAATTACCCTTCAGATGATATAAACTCTTGTCGTCTTGCCTAGGAATCCAACAGTCCTTTCAAACCATTTCTATAAAAAGCACATGTACTTTAGGGTGTGGTGAGAAGGGTATGCCACAGCTCACCGGCTATGAGTTAGTGTCTCAGTTCAGTGTACCCACAACAGCTGCCGGGTTCATGACAAAACAAAACACAGCACTTCAAAAACTGTATCTCCTAATCCCAGTGAGAGTCCTTCCCACCCCAGGGAAGGTCACCTTTTTATTTAGGAAGCCATTCATAATTCAAGTATTTGAAATTCCATGAGCAGTTAGAGTTCTTAAAAGCCATAAGAGGTAATTGTGACATTTTCATTTTGTGAGTTTCAGTGTCATTTCATCAATAAAAGGGCAGACATATCAAGAACAGGAAGGAGGCCCTGGCTGGTTGGCTCAGTGGTAGAGCGTCAGCCTGGCGTGCGGGGGACCTGGGTTCGATTCCCAGCCAGGGCACATAGGAGAAGCGCCCATTTGCTTCTCCACCCCCCCTTCCTTCCTCTCTGTCTCTCTCTTCCCCTCCCGCAGCCAAGGCTCCGTTGGAGCAAAGATGGCCCGGGCGTTGATGATGGCTCTGTGGCCTCTGCCCCAGGCGCTAGAGTGGCTCTGGTCGTGGCAGAGCATCGCCCCCTGGTGGGCAGAGCTTCGCCCCCTGGTGGGCGTGCCGGGTGGATCCCGGTCGGGCGCATGCGGGAGTCTGTCTGACTGTCTCTCCCCGTTTCCAGCTTCAAAAAAAAAAAAAAAAAAAGAACAGGAAGGAAATACCCAGAGCCTTTAGTAACCAGCTAATCCTTCTATGTCCCACTGTTCATTTCTCATAGAGCCAACTAACTTCTCAGGGCGTAGAACATGATTTTTTAAAATACAACAACAAAAATTCCCTTTCTAGATGATAAATTGGTACAGAATTCTTAATTGGAAAGTACAAGCACATAAAAATTTTAAATATTCACAGGTCAAAAGTATGATACATACAAGCAACTCTTTGCAGGGTTTATCAGAAGTCATTCTGTTCCAGGTAGTAAATTTTCCTCATATTCTATTTAGTAAATTACAAAAAATTTACTTAGGTTCTATATTTTTATCAAGGTTTGTCACATAGACTTTATGATACAGGGATTCCATGATAATCTTGAATTATCTTGAATGCTAGTTGGAATTCTTTACCACATTCAGGCAAGAATCTGTTGAATAATAGAAAAACTACCAAATCCATTCTCCTTGATGATAATAAACAACAGGTTTTACCTGATTTTTAACCTTAAGCAAAATATATTGAGGGAGCCTTTCTAGAAGGACTGGGTAATAAAGCAAAGAAATAGAAAAAGCAAACCTCACACAAGTTGAATAAAAAGAACCAAGGAAAGTAACAGTTTTACTGCCTAGTTGCTTGTGTTTGCCTGGTCCGTTTCAGAGAGTGTTGTTTCCTCAGTAATGATAGATGGTTCCAGAAGCCTAAAGTGTTCATTTAGGATTGGCCGTGACCTCAGCATATTATACATCCTTACACGCAACCTCAGCGGGGTTGCTGATGACGGCCATTTCACTGGCCTAGTAGATGATGACAGTGACTTCAACACTTTGGCAGCTTCACTCTGGAAGATTCTGGTTCTGACAGTGTGGAGGATAAAAATTTGCAATCCCTGGAAGATAGATAGAAGAAGAGTTTAATGTTAGATGATTCTTAAGATACAGAACCAGGGAAGAGATTTTATTTCATTCTGCCACCTACCCCATTTTCGTCATTTACTACTCCCCAACTTGACAAATTAAATAACATCTGTAGCTGAGTTGATAGTAGTGTGCCAAAGTTTCTTTCTTGATTTGGACAATGCACTAGGGTTACACAAGTACTATCATTAAGGAAAACTGGGCAAAGAACACATGGAAACGCTGCACTATTTTTTTGCTACTTCTTGTATTAAACTATTTCAAAATATAAAGTTATTAAGAATCAGTATTCACGGATATCTCTCACATCAACATCTATATGACCCCAAGCCTTATGAGAATTTATTTCTAGGATCATATTTTATAAATATTGCTTAGAAGACTTCTGGAGCTTTGGTAAGATAATCCAAAGACTCTGAGAGTTTGACTAGCAGAATCAATACTTATTGGCAAGAGATATACTAGTTTGCTGGACAAAGGAAGGAAGATTCACTTGATTGTTAACCAACGGGCGGTATCTAACTCATCTGAAGAAGGCTTTGATGACACAAGGAAATGTGCATGGAGACATGGGTTTAGGAAGGACAAAAGTGGTCTTTGGCCATCCTGATTGTTCAAGAGACAGAAATTTACTTGGGAGACATGAGAAATCTGGTCTCTAGGAAAGCTGCTCTTTGTGGGGTACACTATTTCATCTGGCTTTTCAGAATTTAAATTCTAAGTTAAAGACAATACTAGATAGAACTCCGGGTTGTACAATAATTAAGAAACGATCTAGACCGTGGAGAGTCCATGGAGACACTATTCTGTGGAACTCTGTCTGAATGGAATCCCAATATTTCTGTGCTCCCTAAAATCCCAAAGATGTTATTTGAAAAGACAAAATATATGGGTCAAACTAATGATCACTAGCACAAAGGTTAAATTGTGCCTTGTCAGTAATATCCATGGCATTTATTATAGCAAATAAATGTTTATTAGCATTATAGCATTCTAAATCTAGAAGGAGCCTTACATGTGAATTAAGCTAGTCATTTTTATATGTTATGCATATAAAAGTTACCTAGGGTCCTTGTTTAAAGTGAAGATTTCCAGCTCTTACCCTGTAGATTCTGATTGAGTAGGTAAGGGGTGCGGCCACCCAGGAATCAGCATTTTAATATACTATGTACACTGTGATGTAGACAATAGTAAGACCCACTTTGAAAAACACTGTGTCAATTTTGACACCCTTTTCCATTTTATATTTTACATACCTCACTCAGAGAGGTTGTGTGACTTACCTAAAATCATGTGAACCATTAATGTTAAAGCTGAAAGACAGCTTAAGTCTCTTGACTTTTAATACAATGCTCTTGCCATATGGCCACCTTCAATTTTACTATGTAGTATGACCATTTGGTAATGGGCCTTTATTTTGTAATGTACCTCTCCTGTGCATGGAGAAGAGACTATCCTTGACCATACCTTTCTTAAGATACTTTTCTAAATTCCTGGTCACTCTAGACAACAAGCCCATGGTCAGCTGGCAATCCCAGACCAAGCTTACTCTATTCATTGCCCTTATAGGGAGTTTCCATTGGTTGTTGCCAATAGTAAAGTACTGCCTTATATCCATTTAAATTTAGCAGCAGGCACACATCCATTGTTTAACGGAGTTATTCACAAGTGGCACTGGATAGGGCTATCTGGGACAGAGGGTGAGGAGCTTATCAACGTTAAACGTGATGTTAGCAATTTATACAGACAAGCAGCTCTCCACCCTGCACTATACAAACTCCTCATCCTTTGCAGTCTAGTCAAATTCATCTAAAGCCCTTCCCAATGATTTCAATTTTCTATCAAAGACTTCCTACCTCAGTGATATTTTACCACAGCCAGAAACAATCAACATATTAAATACACAAAGTGGTTACTATTCTCAGCAACTTAATGAGACAATCACCACACATTGCAGTTTACTTCACAAAATAATAGAGAAGTATAGCCCATCTTGATGTCAAACAAGATGGTATCTAATGCAGGAGATAAACATAAGCATGTTATTTTCACTAAAGAACTATCTTGTTGAGGAGATGAGACTTCTATGTATAAAAAGAATTTTTGATTATAATAATAAATGGGACAAATGAATTTATAACAATACTACAATGCTTCCATTTTACTTGAATTATATGAATAAAGCTAGAATTAAAGTAATCACTTCAAGGATTAAAGACTATAAATAAACAATCTATGTGGATTGATCCAAAGTGGATTTTCTGGGTTTGATAATGTATTATAGTTATATAGGATGTTATCATTAGAAGAGCTGAATGGATGTTATATAGGAACTCTCTATACTATTTTTGTAACTTCTGATGAGTCTACAGTTATTTCAAAAAATTTCAAGGGATGTTATAAGAACGAGGAGAAACACCCCCTCAAGAAAGACAAATTTTAAATTGTACCAATAAAACCAGGAGATAGAAAGCAGCTAAACTGTGTTAATATTATTAACCTAAAAAGGGAAGAATCAATACATACTTTTATACTCTGGAAACAGAAAACTGTTATCTTATAAATTGTATTAGTGTTTAATAAACAAAGATAACAATTAACAAAACAAAGATGTTCTAATTATTAGAGAAGGTTAAGTAAAAAGAAACCAATATAATTCATATGCACAATATGTAAACTAAGAAAAAAATCATAATTAAATATGACAAAAAATAATATAACAAAAGAAGATCAGTTATATTAGTTATGATGGCAAATATTTAGCTAAATAGCTAAAAAGTTTAACTTTTTATTAAAATAGAAAAACAATGAAAAAACTATTAAAATTTAAATATGTGGGGTCTAAAAAGAAGTAAGTCCAAAAAAAAAGGACAGAAAACTTAAAGGTAAAAGAACTAACATAAATAGATTAAACAAGATCAAATAAGAACAAATTAGAAAGCCCTGGCCAGTTGGCTCAGCGATAGAGCGTCGGCCTGGCGTGCGGGGGACCCGGGTTCGATTCCCGGCCAGGGCACACAGGAGAAGCGCCCATTTGCTTCTCCACCCCACCCCCACCCCCCCCCCACCCCCCACCCCCGTCCTTCCTCTCTGTCTCTCTCTTCCCCTCCCGCAATCAAGGTTCCATTGGAGCAAAGATGGCCCCAGCGCTGGGGATGGCTCCTTGGCCTCTGCCCCAGGTGGCAGAGCGACCCCCCCACCCAGGGGCAGAGCATCGCCCCCTGGTGGGCAGAGCGTCGCCCCTGGTGGGCGTGCCGGGTGGATCCCGGTCGGACGCATGCGGGAGTCTGTCTGACTGTCTCACCCCGTTTCCAGCTGCAGAAAAAAAAAAAAAATTAGAAGTTGCTGTATAATATACATAAAATCAGATTTCAAGACAAAATGGGACTAAGAGTGACCTGTTTTTCAGTAAAGTATTTTAAAAGATAAAATAAATAATCATAAAATTTTACAAAGAGAAAGAAAGAAAAAATTTCACCCATCCCACATAGGTCCAAGTTCCAGCAATAACTGTAATATTGTCCTACTAACCACAGTGAGTCGCTGCTGTGAACTTGTTGCATAGAAGAAAATGAAAGGGCCTGACCTGTGGTGGCGCAGTGGATAAAGCATCGACCTGGAATGCTGAGGCCGCTGGTTCAAAACCCTGGGCTTGCCTGGTCAAGGCACATATGGGAGTTGATGCTTCCTGCTCCTCCCTCCCCCTTCTCTCTCTCTCTCTCTCACTCTCTTTCCTCTCTAAAAATTAGTAAAAAAATAAGAAAGAAAGAAAGAAAGAAAGAAAGAAAGAAAGAAAGAAAGAAAGAAAGAAAATGAAAGGAAGCATTTCCCAAGTTATTTGCCTGGTAAAATGTCTTTTGCTCAGAGAAAAAGCCACTAACATACCAAACCTTATTGCAATTATATTCTATGTACTTCAGCACAGGAAAGAGCATTGTAGGTAAGTCATAAAGAACTTTCTTACATCTTTCCTTAAAGGATATTAAAATAGAATCTCCTAAAGGTACTAAGCAATGACTTTCTGGGAATTTAAAAGGAGAAGACTTTGGTCCAGGGTAATATCACCTCCACCACTTCATGGTCTGCTACTTCCAAACTAACTCACACCATACCTGAGTAGTGTTGAAGAGGCAGAATATATAGCTGAAGAAAAGCATGAAGTCAGCATTTTCAATTAGCATAAGGTACGCCAGAATCCAGGTAATTCCCAAAACAACTGCAATAGATAATGTGCTAAGAACCTTCTTTAGCGATGAAATCTTTTTTGTGCTAGGTAAGAGAAAGCAATACAGAAAATACGGTTCATTTAGTTGTTTGGTTTTTTTAAAATTAATATCATTATTATCCTATTACCAAGAATATAGATTCCCCTGCCCATAAATACTGTTCATTTAACAATATTATGTCTCCAGTGGAAAAATGATACTAAACTTAAACCATGCTGAATAGAATCTGATTTAGCAAGCTTTATTAAGAAATACAGTGATACCTGTATCAGGCATAAACAGTTCCTTCAATACTTACAGGCAAATTCCACACAGAATCAATTCTTTCTTCGGAAAAGAGTCTTTTTTAGTGATTATTACTATTAAATCAGCCAGTGAGAAATTGTTTTGGGGGCATCTGGAACCTCCCCATGATGTAGGCTGATATAGGAATGAAAGGTTATTAAAGTGCACAGTGGGCCTTGGCCAGTTAGCTCAATGAGTTAAGAGCGTCATCTCAAAACAACAAGGTTGCGAGTTCCATTCCTGGTCAGGGCACACACAGGAAGCAACCAAAAAAATCACAACTGAGGGGAACAACAAATGCTCCCCTCTCCCTTCCCTCTCTCTCCCTTCTCTCTCTGTCTTTCTAAAAATCAATAAAAATTCAGCCCTGCCCAGATAGCTTGGTTGATTGGAGCGTCATCCTGGAGCACAGAGGCTCGATTTCATGGTCAGGGCACATACAGGAGCAGCTCAGTATTTCTGTCTGTCTCTCTCTCTCTCCCTGCCTCTCTCAAAAATATAAAAGATTAAAATTAAAATTTAAAAAGTTCACAGTATTACAGGCATACCTCAAGAAGCAAGAAAAATCTCAAATAAACAATCTAACCTGGCTCATAAAACAACTAGATAAAGAACAACAGACAAAGCTCAGAGAAAGCAGAAGGAAAAAAATAATAAAGCTCAGAGTGGAAATAAAGGACATAGAGGATAAAAAAAATCAAAAGATAAAAAAAAACAAGACCTGGTTCTTTGAAAAGGTAAACAAGATTGACAAATCTTTAACCAGACTCATCAAGAAAAAAAGGGAGAGGACCCAAGTAAATAAAATTAGAAATAAAAGAGAAGTAACAACTGTCATCACAAAAATACAAAGGATTGTTAGAAAATACTTTGAAAAACTATATGCCAAAAACATGGACAACCTGGGTGAAATGGATAAATTCCTAGAAACATATAATCTTCCAAAACTAAATCTGGAAGAATCAGAAAACCTGAGCAGACTAATTACAACAAATGAAATTGAAACAGTTATCAAAAAACTCCCAGCAAACAAAAGTCCTGGACTAGATGGCTTCAAAGGCAAATTTTACCAAACATTCAAAGAACTAACACCTATCCTTCTGAAGCTATTCCAAAAAATTCAAAAGGAAGACTTCCAAGATCATTTTACGAGGCATGCATTATCCTAATTTCAAAACCAGTTAAAGATACTACAAAAAGAAAATTATGGACTAATATTCCTAATAAACATAGATGTTACAATTCTCAAAAAAATATTGGCAAACCAGATCCAGAAATATATTTAAAAGATCATATACCATGATCAAGTGGGATTTATTCTGGGGAGACAAAGTTGGTACAATATTCTCATATCAATAAATGTGATTCATCACATAAACAAAAAGAAGGAGAGCCTATCCAGGCAGTGGGGCAGTGGATGGAGCATCAGACTGGGTCACAGAAGACCCAGATTCAAACCTCGAGGTCACCAACTTGAGTGCAGGGTCATCTGACTTGAATGCAGGCTCACCAGCTTGAGCACAGGGTCGCTGGCTTGAGTGTGGGATTATAGACATGACCCCATGGTGCTGGCTTGAGACCAAAGGTCGCTGGCTTAAAGCCCAGGGTTGCTGGCTTGAGTAAGAGGTCATTGGCTCAGCTGGAGCCCCCCAGTCAAGGCACATATGAGAAAACAATCAATGAACAGCTAAGGTACCACAACAAAGAAATGATGCTTCTCATCTCTCTCTTCCTGTCTGGCCCTATCTGCCCCTCTCTCTGCCTCTCTGTCTCTGTCTCTTTCTCTCTCACAAAAGAAAAAAGGATAAATATTACATGATCATATCAATAGATGCAGAAAAAGCATTTGATAAAATTCAGCACCCATTTGTGGTAAAAACTACCAGCAAAATGGGAATACAGGGGACATACTTCTACATAATAAGGTCCATATATGACAAACCCACAGCTAACATAATATTCAATGGGCAAAAATTAATCACAATCTACTTAAGATCAGGATCACACAGGAGTGTCCCCTTTTACCAGTTTTATTCAACATAGCACTGGAAGCCCTAGCCACAACAGTCAGACAAGAAGAAGAAATAAACAGGATCTAAATTAGAAAAGGAGAAGTAAAACTGTCATTATTTGCTGAGGACATGATACTGTACACAGAAAACACTAAAACTCTGCCAAAATAACTACTAGACTGAGAAATAAAATTAGCAAAGTGATAGAATATAAAATTATTATTCAAAAATCAGTGGCATTTTTATACAACAATCATGAACTATCTGAAAGAGACATTAAGGAAACAATCAAATTTACTATTGCAACAAAAAAATAAATAAATTGCCCAGGAATAAATTTAACCAAGGAGTAAAAGACTTGTACTCAAAAAATTATAAGGCATTGAAAAAAGAAGTTGAGGAATACTCAAGCAAGCAGAAGCATATAATGTGTTCATGAATAGGAAGAATTAACATCATTAAAATTTCCATATCACCCAAAGCAATCTATAGATTCAGTGTAATTCTTTTAAAACTACCAATGCTATACCTCACAGATCTAGAACTACTATTACAAAAATTTACATGGAAGCAAAAAAACCCAAACAACCTAAATAGCCCCAGCAATCTTGAAAAGGAACAAATTGGGAGGTATCACATTTACTGATATCAAGTTATACTACATAGGCCATTGTAAAAAAAAAAAAAAAAGCCTCATACTGGCATGAGAACAGGCATATAGATCAATGGAACAGAACAGAGAACCCAGAAATAAATCCACGTCTTTATGGCCAATTAATATTTGACAAAGGAGGCAAGAGTATACAGTGGAAGAAAGACAGTCTCTTGAATAAATGGTTTTGGAAAAATTGGACAGGTATATGCAAAAAAAAAAAAAAAAGAAAGAAAGAAAGGAAGGAAGGAAGAAAGAAAGAAAGTACTTCACCAACTTGTACCACTCACAAAAATAAACTCAAAATAAACAAAGACTTAACTGTAAGTCATGAAAGCATAAAATTCCTAGAGGAAATCATAGGCAGTAGACTCTCAGACATCTCTTGAAGCAATATTTTTGCAAATATATCTCCTCAAACAAGGAAAATAAAGGACAAAATAAACAAATGTGACTCTATCAAACCAAAAAGCGTTTGCACAACAAAAGACACCAATAACAAAATGAAAAACTGCACACTCAATGGAAGAACATATTTGCTGATATATCTGATAAGGGGTTAATAACCAAAATTTATAATGAACTTCAAAAACTCAACACCAGGAAGGTAAAGAATCCAATTAAAAAATGGGCAAAGGACCTGAATATACACTTCTCCAAAGAGGACATACAAATGGCCAACAGCATATGAAAAAAGTCAACATCACTAATTATCAGAGAAATGCAAATTGAAACCACATGAGATATCACTTCACACCTGCCAGAATGGCTTTTATTAACAAGTCAACAAACAGCAAGTGCTGGTGAGGGTGTGGAGAAAAGGGAACCCTCCTGCACTGCTGGGATGAATGCAGACTGGTGCAGCCACTGTGGAAAACAGTATAGCATTTTCTCAAAAAGTTAAAAATGGAACTGCCTATGACCCAGTTATCCCACTTCTAGGAATATAGCCTAAGAATCCCAAAACACTAATTGAAAAAAAGAACCCCCATGTTCATTACAGCATTGTTTGCAATAGCCAAGATCTGGAAACAGCCTACTTGTCCATAGTGGACAAGTGGATAAAAAAGTTGTGGTACATGAACACAACAGAATGCTACACAGCTGTAAAAAAGAAGGAAACCTTATCTTTTGCAACAGCATGAATGGACCTGGAGATTGTTATGCTAAATGAAATAAGCCAAACAGAAAGACAAATACCATATGATCTCACTTATATATGGAATCTAATGAACACAAGAAATGAGGAGCAAAATAGAAACAGAGACATAGACACATGGAACAGACTGACAGCTGTCAGAGGGAAGGAGGGAGAGAGGACAGGATCAAAGAAGGTGAAGAGATTAGCCAAAATCATATATATATGTAACATATATATATACAGACAACACAGTAGCAATAACCAGAGGGAAAAAGGGGTGGAGATGGAGGGGTGGATGGGAGTGGAAAGAAACTTTGCATGTGGCTTGGGGGGCACAATGCAGGGGGTAGAGGGTGTTATAATAAGTGGGATACCTGAAACCATGTCCACACAATAAATTAAAAGTTAAAATAAAATAATAATAATAATAATAATAATAATAATAATAAAAGGCCTAAAATTCAGAGGGGGAAAAAAAAAGACCAACCAACCACTATGTATCAGGCATGAAACTGAGTCATCCTCAAATATCTATCCATATTCAAGCCAGCCAAAATCAGGACAACTACCCAACCTACTCTCAAATGTATGAGAAATAATAAATATTTGTCACTCTAAGGCAATAAGTTTTGGGGTGGTTTGTTAAGCAGCAAAAACTAATGATACATGAAAGACGATTCTGATATAAAATGACATCAGAGTAATGGCAGCGTGAGAGATACTCCTGATCTCTTCCCTTGAAATTACACAAATTGAACAACTATAACACAGTGAAGGAACTCCAGCTTGGCTCATAGGCACACCTGAAAGATCCATGCACTGAATGGACTAAAAGTGGGACAGGCTGAAAAGGGGAGCAGAAAATAAAATGCATTTGTGGTGGGCTCTGGAAAGGAGACAAACCCAGAGTGACTGGGATTCTTTTTCCCTCTACCAGAGTATGGGGAGGAGGAAAGCTCAGGCTGTTTGGGTTTTGTCTGAGGGGTATGGAGAGAGAAACCCAGAGTGACTGGGTCTCCTTCTGCTAGGAGAAGTGGTGAGATAGAGGTGCAGAGGGGAAAATAAACCAAAGCAGCCAGAGTGCGAAATCATGGCCAGTGTTACTGTGGTCTGCCCACAGGCCACACTTGGCAGAGATAGAGAAAACTAAAGTGCAACCTCCAGCCTCCCAGATCCTGTCTACCTCACCTCACCATACAGAGAGTGGCAGAGACACACCTCACAGCTAGCTCTTCAGAGCCACTCTCTCCCCTGAAGAATAGAGGTTCTCCACATCTGGTCCCCAGGTCTGTTGAGATGTGGGGAGGAGCACTTGAAAGTCTAAGATTGCCATTTCTAGAGCCATAAAACTGAAGCCATAAAGCCCTCCCACCAATGGGACAGCAGCCTTGCCTACATCATTGCCACAACAACATCTCAGCACAAGGGAGCCCAGGAATTTCACAAAGCTAAAACTTATAGTACAGCAACATCTACTAGAATAAACCTCTCAAATCCAAAATTAATTTTTTTCTTCATTTTTTTCCTTCTTTTTCTTTTTATTCTTTTTTCTCTTTTGAATTTTATTTTCATAAATTTTTATATATTTTTTTCTTTTGGGGGGTATTTTTTAAATGTTATTTTAGTTTTTGATCTTTTTTTCTGTGGTTTGTATCCTTGGCATAATTTTTAAAATTTTTATTGTATTTTTTATTTTAATTTTTTAGGTTATTTATTATTTTTTTTTTGCTAGGGTACTTAACAATACTGCTCTCACATGCTATCTTGGATGAAGAAATCAAATACCATGGCTACACAAGGCAGAGACATAGTTCAAAAAGAAAATTTAAAAATTTCCACAAAAAAGCAAAAACTCAATCACATGAAAACCTTGGAGTTAAATGAGAGAGAATTCAAACTTGAAGTTCTGAAAATACTCAATGAGATATGAGAAAACACCAATAGGCAACTTAATGAGTTCAGAAAATAAAACAAACACCTCACCAAGAAAATTGAAGAAGAACTCAATACATAAATTTAAAACTGAGAGAGCAGGTTTAGCTAACAGAATAAGCCAGATAGAGAAAAGAATCAGTGACATCAAAGACAGGCAACTAGAGATGCTACAGAGAGAGGAGGAGAGAGACTCATGAATTAAAAAAAAAAAAACTGAGACAGCTCTACAAGCATTGTCTGACTCCATCAAAAAGAGCAATATAAGAATAATGGGTATCTCAAAAGAAGAAGAGAGCCTATTCAAACAAATAATTAATGAGAATTTCCCAAACTTCCCAAACTTATAGAAAGAGTTAGAGTCCTAAACCAAAGAAGCAAACAGAACACTAAATTACCTGATCCCAAACAGACCTCCAAGCCACATAATAATAAAATTATCAAAAATCAATGACAAAGAAAGAATACTCAAGGCTTCTAGGGAAAAGAACATAACATATAAAGAAAAGCCCATTAGGTTATCATCAGATTTCTCAACACAAATTCTACAAGCCAGAAGAGAGTGAACCCAAACATTCAAAGTACTAAGAGAGAAATTACCATCCAAGAATACTATATCCATCATAGTTACCCTTCAAATATGAAGGAGAAATAAAAAACTTTTGTAGACATACAGAAGCTGAGGGGATTTACAACCAGAAAAAAAATCCACTGCCGGAAATACTCAGACACAAAGAACAAGAAAATTACCAGAGCAGTCAGGCAAGAGAAAGAAATAAAAGGCATCTATATTGGGAAAGAAGAAGTAAAGGTATTTTTTGCAAATGACATGATCCTGTATATAGAAAACCCCAAAGACTCCACCAAAAAAACTATTAGAACAATAAACCAATATAGTAAATTTGCAGGATACAAAATCAATATACAAATTCTATTGCTTTCTTATATGCCAATGACAAAACTTCATAAAATGAACTAAAAAAAACAACTTATTTTATAATTGCAACAAAAAAATAAAATACCTAGTAGTAAACTTAGCAAAGGATGTGAAGGACTTATATACTAAAAACTATAAAACAGATTCTTCCCAAGGGGTGGCAAGATGGCAATGGAGTAGGCGGACATACCAACTTCCACCTCCCAGAGCCAAAGTGGATTACAACTTAATTTTAAGAACCATCATCTTGAAAAACCAACTTTGGACTAAACTAAGAGGACTCTTTAACCAAGGAACACTGAAGAAGCCACACTGAGACTGGTAGGAAAAGCAGAAAGGAGGAGAGGGCTGCCCAGCTCCCCAGAACAAATTGCAGCCCAGATGGACTTGCATGGTGGGAAGTGAGTTTAGCAGAGAGAGGAGGGTCCTGGGCCCCAGGAACAAAGCCCCAGCCTGCAGCCCCAGAGCCTAGAAGAAGCATACAGACAGTATTTAGCTGCAAAACAAGTCAGGATACAGTTTGTGAGAAAGAGACAGATTTCTCAGACCCAGGATTCCTCTTAAAAGGACTGTGCAGAAAACTTCTTTCACAATCACTAACCCCAGATGCTGGGAGACTGGGAGAGTTGAGAGGACCAGAGTAGCAGGAAGAGAGTGTAATCTAGGAGGCACAGGGAGAAACACTTTGAGGGATAGCCACCCTAACCCCTGGGCTGAGTCACCCCCAAAATCTAATATGAATACTTCCCCTGGAACCAGCAATACCAGCAAAGGGAAGCAGGACATCAGCCAAACAAGCTCTCCCACAGCACTCAGAGCAGAGTCACTTAGAAGGAGGGAGACTTCAGGAATACAGTATTCAGTGCTAAGGTCTGAGCAGCAGCGCCTCCACCCACACTGCTGAAGGCTCGCGGGAGGGCTAACTGTGGTGGGACACAGAAGCATGGTACAATAAGCGGGGGCAGAAGCTGGGCCAGCCATGACTGAGGCCTGGCATGAGCTGTCTCACCCGGCAAGAGCAGAAGGGGTGCACGAAAGCAGTCCAGTCCGGCTGTAGGTTGGGTGAGCAAGAGCAGTCCTGCCTGCAATCCCACCCAGAGGGGAAAGGGGAAAGATGGTGAACTGCAGAGACCCATGGTTGAGCATAGACACACAGCCCCACCCAGCCCATGGGACCGAGGCTTGCGGATGGCACACGAGTGCGGCTTTGACCATGGGAGTAGGTGAAAGCCGGGGAACAGGTGGAGACCTGTGTCTAAGCATAGGTGCGCAGCCCCGCCTGTGGTGTTGAGGCTTGCAGCCCCGTCGCAGCATGCAGGCCAACCCACAGGGGCGGGGTGGGGCGAAGGCCGGGGCTTGCTGAGGCTTGTAGTCCAGGCATGTGAACACAGCCCCTTCCATGGAGGAAAGGTGGAAACCGCGTGACTGCCACAGCAGGTCAGTGCTGGCAACGCCCACACCCAAACACACAAGGCAGTGGCAGAGGGGGTGGCAGGCCTGCAGACAGACCACACCTAGGGAACACAGAGGCCACACCCATTGGACTCCAATGGCTACACCCTTCTTTTTTTTTCTTTTTTCTAACACCCTTCTTATACACAGACAAAATGGGAAAGCAGAGAAATGCAACCCAATTAAATCAAGAGAAATTCCCAGAAAAGGACTTGAATGAGTCAGATGTAACCAAATTACCAGATGTAGAGTTTAAAATAATGATAGCTATGATGCTCAAAATCTTAGAACAACAATAGATGGTCATAACAAACACATAAATAAAGAGATAGCAAGTATAAAAAAAAGGACATTGAAATAATAAAAAAGAATCAGTCAGAAAAGACAAATACAATATCAGAAATAAATACCACAAATGGAAGGAATTAAAAGCAGGATGGATGACACTGAGGATCAAATCAGCGAGTTAGAGGACAAGATAAACGAAGGCATGGAAGCAGAGCAGCAAAAAGAAGAGACTCAAAAAGTCTGAGGAAACTCTAAGACAGTTCTGTGAAAACATGAAAATAAATAACATTCGCATCATAGGGGTTCCTGAAGAAGAAGAGAAAGAACAAGGGATAGACACTTTGTTCAATCAAATCATAGCTGGAATATTCTCTAAATTGATGCAGGAAAAAGTCACACAAGTTAAAGGAGCATAGAGAATTCCATTAAAGGTAAACCCAAAGAAATCTACAAGACACATCATAATTAAAATACCAAAGCTAAGAGATAAAGAGAAGATATTAAATGCTGTTAGAGAAAAAAAGGCTATCACCTACAAAGGAGTCCCCATAAGGATGACATCTGATTTCTCACAGAAACAATTAAGGCCAGAAAGGAATTGCAAGAAATATTCAAAGTAATGTAGAACAAGAGCCTACAACCAACACTACTTTATCCATCGAGGCTATCATTTAAAATCAAAGGAGAAATAAAAAGCTTTCCAGACAAAAAAAAAACTCAAGAAATTCATTACAACCAAACCAATGCTGCAAGAAATGTTAAGGGGCCTGTTGTAAACAGATCAAAGAGGGAAAAGAATATAGCAAGAGTGGAATACAACTTTAAAGAATAAATGGCAAAAAACAACTACATATCAATAATAACCTTAAATGTAAATGAATTAAATGATCCAATCAAAAGACATAGGGTATTTGCATGAATAAGAAAACAGGACCCATACATATGCTGTCTACAAGAGAAACACCTCAAAATAAAAGATGCACATAGACTGAGGTAAAAGGATGGAAAAAATATTTCATCCAAATGGAAATGAAAAAAAGCTGGGGTGGCAATACTTATATCAGACAAAATGGACTTTAAAACAAAAGCTATAGTAAGAGATAAAGAAGGTCACTACATAATGATGAAGGGAGCAATCCAACAGGAAGATATAACCATTATAAATACGCAGCTAATATACGAGCACCTAAATATATAAAGCAGACTTTGATGGATATAAAGGGCAAGATCAACAGCAATACTATAATAGTATGGGATTTCAATACCCCACTAACATCACTAGACAGATCCTCAAGAAAGAAAATTAACAAAGAGACAGCAGACTTAAAGGCCGCAATAGATCACCTCGATTTAATAGATATCTTCAGAAACTTTCACCCTAAAGCAGCAGAATATACATTCTTTTCAAGTGCTCAGGGTACATTCTCTAGGATAGACCACATGTTAGGGCACAAAAGCGGTCTTATCAAATTTAAGAAGATTGAAATCATATCGAGCACTTTCTCTGATCACAATGGCATGAAATTAGAAATCAACCACAACAGAAAAACTGAAAAATACTCAAACACTTGGAAACTAAATAGCATGTTATTAAATAACAAATGGATTAACAATGAGATCAAAGAAGAAATTTAAAAATTCTTAGAAACAAATGATAATGAGCATAAAACAACTCAAAATTTATGGGACACAGCAAAAGCAGTCCTGAGAGGGAAGTTCACAGCATTACAGGCACCCCTTAAGAAGCTAAAAAAAAGCTCAAATAAACAACTTGACCCTGCATCTAAAAGAACTAGAAAAAGAACAGCAAGTAAAGCCCAGAGGTACTAGAAGGAAAAAAATAATAAAGATCAGAGCAGAAATAAATGACATAGAGGCTAAAGAAACAATACAGAGAATCAATAAAGCCAGCAGCTGGTTCTTTGAAAAGATAAACAAGATCAATGAACCTTTAGCCAGACTCACCGAGAAAAAAAGAGAGAGGACTCAAATAAATAAAATTCAAAATGAGAGTGGAGAAATAACAACTGATACAACAGAAATACAAAGGATTGTAAGAAAATACTATGAAGAACTGTATGCCAAAAAACTAGACAACCTAGATGAAATGGACAAATTTCTGGAAATATATAATCTTTTAAAAATCAATCAGGAAGAATCAGAAAACCTAAATAGACCAATTACAACAAATGAGATCGAAACAGTTATCAAAATGCTCCCAATAAAGAAAAGCCCAGGACCAGATGCCTTCACTGGTGAATTCTACCAAATATTCAAAGAACTAACTCCTATCCTTCTCAAACTATTTCAAAAAATTCAAGAGGAAGGAAGACTTCCAAGCTCCTTTTATGAGGTGAGCATTATACTGATTCCAAAACCAGGCAAAGACAATACAAAGAAAGAAAATTATAGGCCAATATCTCTGATGAATTTAGATGCTAAAATTTTCAACAAAATATTAGCAAACTAGATCCAGCAATATATGAAAAAAAATTCATACACCATGATCAAGTGGGATTTATACTTGGGAGGTAAGGCTGGTACAATATTCACAAATCAATCTATGTGATTCATCACATAAACAAAAGGAAGGAGAAAAACCACATGATCATTTCAACAGATGCAGAAAAAGCATTTGATAAAATCCGGCACCCCATTCATGATCAAAACTCTCAGCAAAGTGGGAATACAGGAAACATACCTCAACATGATAAAGGCCATCTATGACAAACCCACAGCCAACATCATACTCAATGGGCAAAAATTAAAAGCAATCCTCATAAGATCAGGAAAAAGGCAGGGATGACCCTTTCACTACTCTTATTCAACATAGTTCTGGAAGTCCTAGCCACAGCAATCAGACAAGAAGAAGAAATAAAAGGCATCCAAATTGGAAAAGAAGAAGTAAAACTATTGTTATTTGTAGATATGATATTGTATATAGAAAAACCTAAAGTCTCAGTCAAAAAACTACTGGACCTGATAAATGAATTCAGCAAGGTGTCAGGATATAAAATTAATACTCAGAAATCAGAGACATTTTTAAACACCAACAATGGACTGTCAGAAAAAGAAATTAAGAAAATAATCCCCTTCAATATTGCAAACAAAAAAATAAAGTTCTTCAGAATCAATATAACCAAGGAGATTAAAGACTTGTACTTGGAAAATTATTAAACATTGATAAAAGAAATCAAGGAAGATACAAACAAGTGGAAGCATATACTGTAGTCATGGTTAGGAAGAATAAATATCATTAAAATGTCTATATTACCCAAAGCAATTTATAAATTCAAGTCAATACCAATTAAAATACTGATGACATACTTCAAAGATATAGAACAAATATTTCAAAAATTTATATGGAACCAAAAAAGAACATGAATAGTGTCAGCAATCTTGAAAAGAAAGAATAAAGTGGGAGGCATCACACTTCCTGATATCAAGTTATACTACATGGCCCTTGTACTCAAAACAGCTTGGTACTGGCATAAGAACAGGCATATAGAACAATGGAACAGAACAGAGAACCCAGAAATAAACCCAGACCTTTATGGACAACTGATATTTGACAAAAGAAGTAAGAGCATACAATGGAGTAAAGACAGCCTCTTCAACAAATGGTGTTGGGAAAATTGGACTACTACCTACAAAAAAATAAAACTAGACCACCTACTTACACCATCCACAAAAACAAACTCAAAATGAATAAAAGACTAAATGTAATCCATGAAACCATAAGCATCTTAGAAGAAAACATAGGCAGTAAGCTCACTAACATCTCTCGGAGCAATATATTTGCCGATTTATCTCCACAGACAAGGGAAATAAAAGACAGGATAAACAAATGAGACTACATCAAACTACAAAGCTTTTACACAGCTAAAGACAATAAGAACAGAATAAAAAGACAAACTACACAATCGGAGAACATATTCGACAATATGTCTAATAAGGGGTCAATAACCAAAATGTATAAAGAACTTGTAAAACTCAACACCAGGAAGATAAAAAATCCAATCAAAATATGGGCAAAAGAAATGAACAGACACTTCTCCAAAGAGGACATACAGATGGCCAATAGGCATATGAAAAAGTGCTCAACATCACTAATCATTAGAGAAATGCAAATTAAAACCACAATGAGATCACACTAGTCAGAATGGTGTTCATCAACAAAACAACACAGAATAAGTGCTGGTGAGGATGTGGCGAAAAGGGAACCCTTCTGCACTGCTGGTGGGAATGCAGACTGATGCAGCCACTGTGGAAAACAGTATGGAGATTCCTCAAAAAATTAAAAATTGAACTGCCTTTTGACCCAGCTATCCCACTTTTAGGAATATACCCCAAGAACACCATAGCACTGTTTCAAAAGGAGAAATGCACTCCCATGTTTAGGACAGCATTGTTCACAATAGCAAAGATCTGGAAACAGCCCAAGTGTCTGTCAGTGAACGAGTGGATTTAAAAGCTATGGTACATATATACAATGGAATACTATGGGGCCATGAAAAAGAAGGAAATCTTACCTTTTACAACAACATGGATGGACCTGGAAACTATTATGTTAAGTGAAATAAGCCAGGCAGAAAAAGAAAAATATCATATGACCTCACTCATTTGAGGAATCCAATGAACAATGTGAACTGAGGAATGGAATTGACACAGAGGAGAGATCGAAGGGACCAGAGGAAAAGAGGACAGTGGGAAAGGGAATGATGGGATGGGATCAACCTGAAGGGAAGGGTGAGGGCGCTATGAGAAGAGGGGCAAGGGAGATGTTGAGGGGAATACAGGGGAGGGGGATGCATTTGTAGCAACACTAGAATCTATGTAAACACAATAAATTAAAATCAATTTAAAAAAACTACAAAACATTATTGAAAGAAATTGAAAAAGACACATGAAATGGAAGAGTATTCCATGTTCATGGATTAGAAAATCAACATATTTAAAATGGTCATATTACCCAAAGCAACACACAAATTTAATACAATTCCCTTCAAATTGCCAATGTTGTTTCTTAAAAAAATAAACAAAAAATTATCAGGTTTGTATGTAACCATAGAAAACCCTGAATATCCAAATCAAACTTGAGGAAAAAGAATGAAGCCAGAGGTATAATACCACCTGACTTCAAATTATAGTATTGAGCCACAATAATCAAAACAGCATGGTATTGGCAGAAAAACAGACATACAGACCAATGGAACAGAATCGAGAGCCAAAAAATAAAACCATATATATGGACAAATCATCTTCGACACAGGAGCCAAAAAACACACAATGGAGAAAAGAAAGTCTCTTTAATAAATGGTGCTGGGAAAATTGGAAAGCCACATACAAAAGAATGAAACTTTACTACAGTTTGTCCCCCTGCACAAAAATTAATTCAAAATGGATCAAAGACCTAAATATAAGATCTGAAACAATAAATAACATAGAAGAAAACATAGGTACTTAGCTCATGGACCTTGGTCATAGAGAATAATTTATGAATTTGACTCCAAAGGCAAGGGAAGTAAAGGCAACAATAAATGAATAGAACTATATCAAACTAAAAAGCTTCTGCACAGCAAAAGAAACTGACGATAAAACAAAAGGACAGCCAGCCAAATGGGAGGTGATATTTACAAACAACAGTTCTGATAAGGGGTTAATATCCAAAATATATAAAAAAATCTCACAAAGCTTAGCAACAAACAAGCAAACTATCAATTAAAAAACGGGGAGAGGACCTGAATAGACACTTCTTCCAACAGATAATACAAATGGCCAACAGATAATGAAAAGATGCTCATCTTCGCTAACTATTAGAGAAATGCAAATCAAAACTACAATGAGATATCACCTCACACCTGTTAGATTGGCTATTATCAACAGGACAGGTAATAACAAGTGTTGGAGAGGCTGTGGAAAAAAAGGAACCCTCATTCACTGCAGGTGGGAATGCAAATTATATAGTACAACCATCGTTGAAGAAAGTATTGAAGTTCCTCAAAAAATTAAGAATAGAACTACCATATCACCCAGCAATGCCACTACTGGTTATCTATGCCCAAAACTCAAAAACACATGCACTCCAATGTACATCACTTCATTATTCACAGTGGCCAAAACATGGAAACAACCAAAGTGTTTCCCAGTAGAGGATTGGATAAAGATGTGGTACATATATACAAATGAATAGTACTCAGTCATAAGAAATAATGACCTGTTGCCATTTACGACTACATAGATGGACCTTGAGAACACTATACTGAGTGAAATAAGTAAATCAGAAAAAGCTAAGAACTATATGATTTCACATAAAGGTGGAATATAAAACTGAGACTCATAGACATAGATAAACATGAAGTGGTTACCATGGGGAGGGGGATGTAGAGGAGGGAGATGGGAGGAAGGGTGGGGAGAATGCTGTAAAGAAGAACAAATATAAGGTGATGGAAAATGATTTGACTTTGGGTGATGGGTATACAACATAATCAATAGTTCAAATACTATAGAAATGTTTACCTGAAACCTATGTACACTTATTGATCAATGTCACCCTGTTAAATATAATTTTCTGAATAAATTTTTTTTAAAAGATAAATATTGTTAAAATGAAGGAAAACTTGTTAAACAATTAAATTGCAACCTGCTTTTCATTATAACTAAGCCAATTTAAGAACCATGAGCTATCAGCCAAAATTTAGAAATATAAATTTGGTTGATATTTAAGGCCAAAATTATATTGGTTTGTATAAAAAAATATATAACCTAATTTGCAGTTAGGCTGAGAAGAGTTCACTGAGTTTTTTCTACATTTCTAATAAAACATAGGTTTGAATGATTACCACTGATAATCTTGCTGCATATTTCTCCTGAAATGGACTATCACTCATATATTGGAAAGACGATACTATTCTTGATCGGTATATCATATATTTAAGATTATTTTCCTACTGATACAGTTGTTTTCATCCATCTGTTCATACCAAATGGACTCATTTGATGACCAGCAAAGCTCACAGATGTGCTTATAGTAAGTCTACTTAAACTAAATAGAGTCTGAATTCATAGCCTCATTAGCACTGTATTTTAACCAATTTGTACTGTGAGAGATGGGGGATGGGGAGGGTGTATATATTAAATAGTTTCTGTTTTTTCTTTAACTGAAAGCTTTTTCTGTATATCAGAGATGACAATGAAAATGCTTATCGGGGTCAGAAAGGTTATATAAAAGAAACAGGCCACATGGGAACTGATATACCAGAGACTACATGCTCATCTGCAGAGAATGTAAGTTTAATGTTGCCAGATGTTCCATTTATTTCATGAAAAAAAAAATTTTTAAGTGAAAACTTCCTAGTATATGTTTATATATAATTAAGAATATAAATCCATTATATGATTCAAGCAACACATGTGAAACATAGCCTACAGCGACTAGTTTATAAAATGAAAATAAAGTTACCAGCATCTATTCACAACTTTCTCATTTCCTTATTAAAATCTGATTTATTGAGCCTGACCAGGCGGTAGCACAGTGAATAGAGCATTGGACTGGGATGCAGAGGACCCAGGTTCAAGACCCAGAGGTCACCAGCTTGAGTGCGGGCTCATCTGGCTTGAGCAAAAACGTTCACAAGCTTGGACCCAAGGTCGCTGGCTCAAGCAAGGGGTTACTCGGTCTGCTGTAGCCCCACGGTCAAGGCACATATGAGAAAGCAATCAATGAACAACTAAGGTGTCACAATGAAAAACTGATGATTGATGCTTCTCATCTCTCTCTGTTCCTGTCTGTCTGTTCCTATCTATCCCTCTCTCTGATTCTCTGTCTCTGTAAAATAAATAAATAAATAAATAAATAAATAAATAAATAAATAAATAAATAAATCTGATTTATTGAATATCTGAGAAAAACTGGGTTGAGTTTTTTAGTTGGGCTCATATAGCGCTAACATGTGTCGTGTAATACAGCAAATCCACACTGTACTGCTGATGTGGGAAGATGAAAGGATCTACTTTCTGAGGCAAAGTTTAATATATTGCTCACAAAAATTAAGGGATATTTCAAAATGAATATGAAGAGATAAAATATCCCCTAATTTTTGTTAGCAGTATAGAAAATCTGTCCTGCAAACCACATGTCCCTACCATTGTCCCAGAATCTGAAGACTCTTCTAGGAAGTGTAGGTGTGTTACGGTGCTGCATCATGTGCATGATGGGTCATGCCTGGCAGATTCCTATTTACTGGGAATCTTACCTTGTCAGGTTTTGGTTATTCTTCCACAGCACCTTGACTGTAATAATAATAAATAGAACAACATTGCTGATGAGTATAATGGTCACAGGTAGAATGAATGACCACACCAATGGACTTTCCATAGCACCCTTTTCTCGACCTGCCAGCCAACAGCTGTGGAGAGAAAAGAAATAATTTCAGAAAACTAAGAAACGTATACATACAGGTTCTTTGTACTATTATTATTATTGACGTTCACTCCACTGAAAGAGAATATCCCTTTGCATCCTATAGATTTGAGATGACTTTCAAGAATTTAACTTATTAGAAAAATGAAATGATGGGTATGCAACATAATTGAATGACAAGATAATCTGGACTTGTTATCTTTGAATATATGTATCCTGATTTATTGATGTCACCCCATTAAAAAAATAAAATTATTATAAGATAAAAAAAAGAAAAAAAAAAGAAAAATGAAATGGTTCTGCTGTGTTCCTCAATGGGACGGTATGGGTTAGTGGAAAGAAAATGGGTTTATGAGTCAGGTGGTCCCAACTTTAAATATCAGTCTCTGTTATCTACTAGGTATCTCTCTTTAAGTAAGCTATTGTATTAATTTATTTTTGAATGTGTAGCAATCTATATGACTCACAATTTAAATAGTGCAAACATTCATAGAGAGATAAGGTCCCCTCCTACAATTATCCATAGTCACTACGTTTCTATCTACTGCGGTAATCAATGTTTCTTATGTATTCTTCTAGATTTAGGCTTTGCATACACCAACAAATATACATTTTTTTCCTGATGTTTAAACAAATGATAACATATGATACTTCTATACATTACTTAACAACATATCTTGGAGATCATTCAACATCAAAATAAAACGATAGTCCTCGTTATTTGTTAGAGTTATATATTATTACACTATTTTGTTATACTATAAATTATTTAAACAGTATCTTATTAATTGACAGTTTTTAAAGTTTAACGTTTAAAAATATTTGAGAATTTAAACTCATTGCATCAGTTTTTGTTTTGTTTTGTTGTTGCTATCTGTGGTGGTGGTTTGGTGGTGTTTCTTTCTCAAATGTGAAATGTAGTAATCATTTCCTGGCATTGCTGTGAGAATTAATTGATTCATTTAATAAGTACTTATAGAGTATGCTATGTGACAGAGACCAAGATATTATCAGTGAACAAAAAAACAAACAAACCAAATTCCTTCTTTAGTGAATTTATTTCAGCACAGAGAAATAGATAAAACTAACAAATTATATATATATATATATATAGTGACAAGTGCTGTGGAGGAATATAAAACAGGTAACAAAGGTATGTATTACTATGTATGTGTGCAGGGATTCATTTTAATACAATGGTCAAGAAAAGCCTTATAGAAAAGAAGTGATATTTGAGGAAGGATCTGAAGTCGATGAGGGGGAAGGGGATTCCAGGCAGAGAAAACAGCAAGTGCAAAGGCCCTGAGTTGAGAGTTTATGAAATAGCAAAGAAGCTAGAGTGACCAGAATAGAGTATGCAAATGCAATTAGTAACAAGATGTAAATTATGTCAGTGCTTTATAGGTGATTGTATGTACTCTTGGCAAGAAGGAGAAACTTGATATAATGTCTTTAAGTTTGAAAAGTATTATACTAGCTACATGCAAACATCAGAGAAAAGCCCATACAAAAATAAGAAATTCGCTAGATTATTGCAATAATCTGGTGGCCTGGACCAGCAGAATAGATGTTATGAAATAATCTAGTTCCAACTAATTTGAAAGAATCCATGCACCTTTATGTTCATTGCAGCATTATTTACAATAGCTAAGATTTGGAAGCCCAGATCTCCATCAGTAGATGAGTGGATAACAAAGCTGTGGTACATTTATACAATGAACTAGCTGGCTATAAAAAAAAAAAAAAGAAAAAAAGAAGAAGAAAATCTTACCCTTCACAACAGCATAGATGGACCTGGAGACCATTATGCTAAGTGAAATAAGCCAGTAAGAGAAAGACAAGTACTGTATGAATTCACTCAAATATGGAATCTAATGAACAAAATAAACTAACAAACAAAATAGAAATAGACTCATAGATGGAGTATAGACTGACCGCTGTCAGAGGGGAGGTGGTTGGAAGGGCAGGGTGAGAAAGTTAAGGGGATTAAGGACACAAACAAACAAACAAACGCGTAGACACAGAGTTCAGCATGTTGATTACCAGAAGGGGGGTTAGGTAGAAGAGGGTACAGGAGGGACAAATGGTGATGTTAGGAGACTTGACTTGATGTAGTGAACACACAGTGCGATAAACAGATGATATATTATAGAATTGTACACCTGAAACTTATATAATTTTATTAACCAATGTTACCCTAATAAATTCAATAAAAAAGAAATAGTAAGGCCCAGACATATTTAAAAGTAAAGCAAAATGATTTATGGATAGGTTAGATATGAGATGTAGGAGAATTAAGGGTGACTTCAAAGTCTTTGGCCTGAGTACCTAGAGGAATGGAATTACCATTAACTGAGATGGGAAGATGATGGAAAGAGTGGGTTTGGGAGGGAAGACCAGGAGATGTCCTATTAGACAACTAAGTCGAAGTGTCAGATGGCATTTGATTAATGTGAGGAGCTCTGGTATACATTTGGCATTCAATAATGTATGTTTTCTTTCCCCTGTAGGTAAAATACTGTTATTATACATGTTAAGGCATTTCTAAAATGTTTTGCTTGGACTTTTGTTATAATTTAAATTATTATAAATCACATTTCTAATCTGAATGTCCTACAAGGAAATTAGAATGATGTTTAGGTCTCTGTAATTAATGATAGGTCTCCAACCTATCATTACATAGAATAGGTTTATCCTTAAATAAAATGGTGGCCCTGGCCAGTTGGCTCAGTAGCGGAGCATCGCCCTGGCGTGCAGGAGTCCCGGGTTTGATTCCAGTCAGGGCACACAGGAGAAGCGCCCATCTGCTTCTCCACCCCTCCCCCTCTCCTTCCTCTTTGTCTCTCTCTTCCCCTCCCGCAGCCAAGGCTCCATTGGAGCAAAAGTTTGCCCGGGTGCTGAGGATGGCTCTGTGGCCTCTGCCTCAGGCGCTGGAATGGCTCTGATTGCGGCAGAGCGATGCCCCAGATGGGAAGAGCATCACCCCGTGGTGGGCATGCCGGGTGGATTCTGGTCGGGTGCATGCGGGAGTCTGTCTGACTGCCTCCTCGTTTCCAACTTCAGAAAAATGCAAAAAAAACCAAACAAACAAAAAACAAAAAAAAATAAATAAAATGGTGACATAGAGCAAATTTATCTTCTGGACTTCTGGCTTCGCTTTCCCTTCACCTGCAACTGAAGAACAACTCCTGTCATCCTTCATCTTACAATTTCCTACACAAAAGAAATGAAGGCACTTGGGTAAGAATTTAATGAAATCCTGATGGGAAGTACTTTCAAATCTCGAGAATCTTCTCCAGTGACTAAGCTAGTGGCCATCAATAGTTTTAAATGAAAAAGATGAACACAGTTCTTAACTAGGCAGCCTGAAGAAACACTGTTTAAAAAGGGAATAAAAGATCAAGAAAGAAAATGAATAATCCAACTCTACTGGATAAAGGAGACTTACAAATTATTAAACAAGTAGACAAGTACTCTTGAGTTGTTTAAACTTTAGATGATACAATTTCTGAGAACTACTATTTGGACTATAGACTGTGTGTGTGTGTGTGTGTGTGTGTGTGTGTGTGTGTGTGTGTGTGTGTACCAATGTCTGTGAGATTCCTCAATTACCTGATACCGGTGGGGAAACCAAGAAGAGAAACAGGCCTGGATACTCATGGTCATTAGTAAGTGTGCACTATGAGGGGACTCCATCTTACCCCCTCTATCCAGTTTACTACTTGAACAGACAGTGATGCTGAATTTGTTCTCATAACAGCCTCTCCCTTTGTTATTTTTAATTTAATAACTTGGATCTTGAGAAATAGACTGTTGAGGAGAGAGATGGATCCTACAGTGAGACTAACCCTTGCAGATATGGAACAAGATTTCTAGAGTTGGGAATGGAGAGACATACAGTTGAGATTAAACTAACAAATAACTATGGATCTGAGGTCTGGAGAGCATCATCCTAAGTGGATTTTGGATGAAGTGTTTAACTCCTTGGTGATTTTGCCATGAGGTACATCATGAAGACAGCTTTATCATATAAAGCATACATTTGAATAATTTTTTCTTTTAGCATTATAATTTCTCATCATTACCTCAACCCTACAGAAAAGTCTAAAAACAGCCTATGTGATGATGGTACAGAGAATTGAGGGATAGAGTATTAAAGAGGAATGTGGTCCGCCCTGCACTAACCCCTGAATTGGGTCCTTCTTGCAGAGATAGCAGTACCAGGAGAACTGGGTTAGGGGTTTTAGGTATCACTAGAAGAGCAGGGAGCAGTGAGAGAAGAGCATGGGATATTCAGGCTCAACTACTGGGAAGATAACTCAGAAAAACAACAACAAAAAAAGCCCCTCTTCTTTCTAAATAAATCATGAAGGGATATGACCCTTGATGCCTGGGTATAGGGTGGAAATGGGGGATAAGGGTTCAAGAGGAGGCAGATGTTCCACATCCTTTCTTCTCTTCCCAACTTCTCTTATCAGTCACCTAGTGTCCTCCCTAACATTTAATACTGTATTCAGGAGAAAATCAGGAAGGAATCAGCTCTCAATTATTTAGAGCTCAGTGTGAATAAATTTAAGACAGTAGGCTTCTTTCTCCTAAAGGCTTTTATAGTGGTAGGTCTAGCCCTGTGCCTAATTTAGAGTAGGAAATTAATAATGCAATTTAAATTGAATTACCTCTCCTGTGAGATATTTGTGTCTTATCCTCATCTTTAAGTGTGAAATTCAAATTTTAAAATTCATTAAAAGATACATACCCCTAATTAAACAGAGAAAATAATCCCAGAAGTATATGTCACCTAAAATCAAACCAGACAAGTATCCTCTTATTCTATGTATATAGCTAGGAACGGTTACCCTGGGAAATAAGTGAGCCTCCTAACACCACCACCTTCCTTTGGGTGTACTTGTACATTTCCAAAAGTTTTATTTTGATTTGACTTGGTTTGGGTCTTAAGGTGAAATCTGGGGATAAGAATGGTTGGATCATAGAATGAGAAGAGGGGATCAGTTAAAGAACAGTGTCACTCGGTAGCAGAAATACTCATGAAAAGTTCAGTTCAGCTTTCTTCTTTTCTTCTCCACATAAAAAGCAAACATCATACATTTTAGGTACTTTCATTATTAATAGTTAGTTATTCATGCTGGAGTCACAGGGAAAATTTGTTAAGTGTAATAAATCATGATGAAATATTCATTAAATCATATAAACATAGAATTGGCTCATAAACATGGATAGTGCTCTTCAAGTTATAAAATGTTTTCACATTTGTTTGCTGATAGTAACTCCTGAGCAGGTATTATTATTATTGTTATTTCTATTTTCTAGATGAGAAAACTAAGATAAGTTGTTACTAAGGATCACACCTATTTTATCCTATAATTTTTCACACTTAATAAAACATTCAATGTAACATAAGAAAGTTCAAATTTATAAATTTAGAAGGTAAATACTTGCTTTGCCAAATGATTTATCATGGGAAATTTTCACGTCACCATATTTAAAATATAATGTGCTCTTTGAGAATTTGAAACACCAACTCAGAATATGACAATTATAAAGTGAAATGCATATATACAATGACACTTGGACTTAACATCACTGGATAATTGAGTTGCACCCTTATATCAAAGAAGTAAACATTTAAAAAATATATAAACTCACATTTCTTCTTCCCGGTAGTATAATTCCCATTTTGTATCGTTCCTATTTTTTAAAAAAATAATTCCCACTGTCATAGCCACCACAATAGCTGGGATTCCTAGGTGATAATGAGAGGCATAGAATTAATAATTTACTCAAGACTGGGATTAATTATAAATGACCATGAATGAACTGACCTTTTTCAGGATGCATTGTTCTTTCCACTATAGACAATGTACTAAATGACCCTACAGATGTAGGTCAACAGTTTTCAAAATATTTTTCATAAGGAGTCCCTCTAATTGTCTTTTTAAAAACATTTCAAGTATCTAGAAAGATTTTTGTGGTCTAAATCTCAAATCAAATGAATAGAGATGCTGAAGGAAATTAACATCGTCACGTTCTCTTATGATATATCTAGTAGAGCTGCCTTGATCCATCTGCCTCCACAGGAGTATGAGCTCTGAGGCAGAAGGCACTTCCACTGATCTCTAAATTTTCCACCTCCCCTTACCTCAAGGCCTCGTACTAGTAGGCCTTCAACAAGCATTTGTTTAAATTAAATCATTTCAACAAAATTAAATTCCTGAGTAAGTAGAGAAGCAAATATATATTTACCCCATCCAATTAAAGAGGCGTAAAGAATGAAACGTCGAGGAAGAGGCTTCATGGTCCTAATCAGAAGAAAGTAGAGCTGTGTGGCACTGAGTCCGGTCCAGGTAAATGTCACCAACAGAAAATAGTGCAGCAAGGCAGCCATCACTGTGCAAGTGGGATTCCGAGGGACATTATTGTTCAGGTTGGATATTTCATTATTACTAGAAACAGGAATATCGGTGTCCTTTGAATTCTTATTGGAGTTTCCAATTCCAAACACAAAGAGAAGGTTGAAAATCAGCATTGACATGCATAGATTGACTAAAACCCAGGTTACTGAGGTTTTTCTGAATTTCCTGAAAATAAAAGTAAATAGAATTAGAATAACAAATGAAATAACCAAAAAAACATACATTCAAGTAACATTGTAAGGGAACAAAGGAATATTATTACCCAATGTAAATCCAACTCATAGCCCAGCAGTTCTAGCTGGTAAATTCACCTTCCCAACTACCTCAGAAAAATCATACTCTCCTCTTACTGGCAAATGTCACCCATTAAATTTAACTTGAATTAATATATACATTTTGAAAGAATAAGGCCAGATATAATTTTAGCTAACTGTAATTTTAAGTAATATTGAACTTATTACTTTTAAACTAACAAAATGGTATAAGGTTTAATTTATATTATAATTAAAGAGTGAGGCTTCTGTAAACATTTTAAAAATTAATTCAAAATGGGTCAAAGACCTAAAAATAAGAAAAATAAATAAATTACATAGAAGAAAACATAGGTACTAAACTTATGGCTCTTAGCTATAGAGAATATTTTATGAATTTGACCCCAAAGGCAACAATAAATGAATGGGACTACAACAAACTAAAAAGCTTCTGCACAGCAAAAGAAACTAACAACAAAACAAAAAGGCAACCAACCAAATGACAGGTGATATTTATAAACAAAAGTT
The DNA here is from genome assembly GCF_036850995.1 of Saccopteryx leptura. Classification (NCBI taxonomy): domain Eukaryota; kingdom Metazoa; phylum Chordata; class Mammalia; order Chiroptera; family Emballonuridae; genus Saccopteryx; species Saccopteryx leptura. The sequence continues at coordinate 28,359,861 of NC_089510.1, forward strand.
TCAATAAGGGTTTAGTATCCAAAATATATGAAGAACTCACAAAGCTCAGCAACAAAGAAGCAGACAATTAAAATGGGGGAGAGGACCTGAACAGACATACAAATGGCTCTGCAGTGACCGGCAACTCGAGTCAGGCTTGTTCTCATTACATTGGAAAGTACACTTTTAACAAAGGAATATAGTGACTAAATATATATAGAGAGAATGATAGGTTAGAAAATTATCATTTTTAACCACCAATAATAATATATTCCAGTAAGAATCATCAGTGGAGACCAAAACCATGGAGTGAAGTTGGGGGACAGCATATAGTCTCAAAGTATCACCCCATGGATTATTTATTATTTACAAAGAAATAAAGTGACCCTTAACAATGCAGAAATCTTGCAGATACCACTTTAAACAAGTAATCAAAGGTAACCAATAATGTGACAAACTGACATCCTGTACTACCTGCTTTGTCACAGGGAAGGACTTAATAATTTAGTATTCTCATAAAAAACATTTAACTGTATCCAATCATGAGAAAAATTTCAGACAAATACTAAATTGTCGACTATTCTACCTCCTACAAAATAACTAGCTTGAGTACTTCAAAAGTTTTAATGTCATGGAAGACCAAAACAAACAAAAGAAGCGCAGGAATTACTCTCCTAGGCTAAAGGAGACTAAACAACATGACTACTAAATAAACTGAGAGGGGAAACAGCTATGACAGACATTACTGGGACAACTGAAAGAAATTTGGATATGGACATGATAACAAAATAATAATGTTAACTTCCTGAATGAGAATAACGATATTATTCCACGTAGGAGAATACCCTTGTTCTTAAGAGATACATGCTTAAAGAATTTAGGGATGATAGTCATGATGCCTACAACTTACTTTCAGAATTTCAGGAATAAAAGAGAAAAAGAGATAGAACAAAATAGTAATAATGGTGAATGTAAGTGAAAAGTATATGGGTGTTCTCTTTCAACTTTTTCAACTTTTCTGGTTTTTTTGTTGTTGTTGTTGAGTTTTGGGGGAGATTTATCGGTATCGCTTCCTACCCCGCCATTACTCTGACGTCATCCCACCTGCTTGTTTTTTTTTAAATAAACCTTCAGGGGAAATTTTAAACAGCAAAAGCTTTAAAATAAAAAATTATAAATCTACATATCTAAGCCAACAGTTGTGAAAGAATGTAGTAGAGAGAAGATGAATTCATTTTGTTATATCTTGAGTGTGAGAGGAGAACCAGGTGAGAATGCACAATAGACCCATTTATTCCACAGATATTCCTCTACTGTGAGCCAGGTACTGTGGCCAGCCCTGATACAGTGAAGAAAACAAAATAAAACAAGTAACAGCAACAACAAAAATCAGAGGAGGTCACTGTTCTCATCAGTTTTCATGCTGATGAGAAAAACAGATAGTACACAAGCAAAGTAAAAATGATCAAGCTTACATTTCCAGATTGTTTAAAAACATAGCATATAACAAAAAATAACAAACGCTACATAAAATTTAACCTTGAGTGAGGGGGCCAAGGTGGAGAAAAATATGTATTTATAGGTCATTTTTAATTAGATTTTTTAAACTATGGAATTCAAAAGCTTTAAAAAGTTTCACCACTTGAAAACTTAATATATTTTAAAATTACTTTTATTTTCAAAAACTTTGCTGCTTAGCAATATTTCTTTCTTTTACAAATGCAAATCGGTAACTATGGTTTTATTCAACACAAAGGAACTGTGGTTGGTATTCATGAGCTACCAGACCATGTTAATTTTACATGACAAACACGTAATTACATGGTATGTAATTTTCTTTCGAGGCATTTACCAGTCTGTAATCATATTCTTATTTATATGTATTCCTTAGCTTCTCCAGGCCTGAGTGTCTTTTTCTGTAAAAATAAACGTGTTGAACTAAATCTGAGTTCCCTTTTAGTTTCAAGAAACTATATTCTGATGAGAATATGCTCAGAGGAAATTAAAAAAAAAATAGCAATTTCTCTCATGAGAAGAGCCAGTTTCCCTTCTTACCTGGTGACAATCTGAAATATAATTGTGAGAATCAGACCAGTAATGGACAGCGCACATCCAACCGTGGATAATGTGTTTAGTGATTCAGGATATTTATAGTCCTTTTTGAAGCTCTGGAAGATAAATCAAGACTAATATTTTTAAATACCATCCCTGAAATGTCTATAAAAGTCAAGATCAAGAAAAGTTACATTGGTCAAAATAACCAGAGAGTTGCCATATACTTCTTCTTCTTCTTACAACTGTTGATATATTTTGAAAGGAAATAACCCTTATTGCTAAGTAGCTTATGTGAAATAGGGCTTGACAGATCTTTAATTAATTCAGTTAGAAAAAACATATATATTATTCTTCAGTGTCTAAAATCAAACTTTTTTGGATTAGATCTAAATTGCATTCATTTATCCATTACCTTCTTTTCACGTGTAACTATAATCTAAGGGGAAATCAGCATAGCTAAGCTGATACCTGAAAAATAAAGTTGCAGAAATACTTTTAAGGATATAGAAACATGTTTATATGACTCTGTCATTTTTTGGAAAGTCTAATTTTTGTATAATATCCCAGTTTTTTAGAGTATATTCATAAAAAGGTATATTTCATATAAGTATGTATTCTTAGAAATCTAGAGAAGTAATAATAGTGGCCACTGGGTAGTAGGATATACATATATATATATGTATGTATAATTATTCTTCCTTGTCTGTACTTTCTAATTATTTTTCATTGTGAAAATTGTTGAAAGCCTGTCTGACTGGTGGTGGTGCACTGGATTGAGCATCGGCCCAGGATGCTAAGGGCCCTGGTTCAGAACCCCGAGGTCTCCAGCTAGAGCGTGGGCTCGTCGGCTTGAGCCGGGCTTGCCAGCTAGAGTGCAGGATCATCGACATGATCCCAAGGTCTCTGGCTTGAGCAAGGGGTCACTGGTTCGGTTTGAGATCCACCCCCACTGCCGCTCAGTCAAGACATATATGAGAAGCAATGAATAAACAACTAAAGTGAAGCAACCAGAAGTTGATTTTTCTCATCTCTCTCCTTCCCCCTCCTGTCTGTCTCTGTCTCTTCCTCAAAAAACAAAATTTTAAAGATCATATATGCTTATTTATAAAACATGAAACTAAGATAGAAACATGATTTAAAAAGCATGTTCTCTTTACTGTCAGCTACCCCACATTATACTCGACCTCTTGAAATCCTGCCTCTTCTCCAAAGGTGACCTTTTTTTTTAATGTGTTTACAAATATCTGTCTCTTGTACAAATATATAGGAGTTTGTTAACATAATAGAATTATTCGTGCATTGCTATTTAAGAGCTCATAAAATTTTTCCATATCAGTATATTTATGTTCAGCAGATAAATTTTTATATTTTATGTAATAAGTATGTATTGCTTTTTTTTTTTTGTATTTTTCTGAAGCTGGAAACGGGGAGAGACAGTCAGATAGACTCCCGCATGCGCCCGACCGGGATCCACCCGGCACGCCCACCAGGGGCCACGCTCTGCCCACCAGGGGGCATGCTCTGCCTCGACCAGAGCCACTCTAGTGCCTGGGGCAGAGGCCAAGGAGCCATCCCTAGCGCCCGGGCCATCCTTGCTCCAATGGAGCCTCGGCTGCGGGAGGGGAAGAGAGAGACAGAGAGGAAGGAGGGGGTGGGGGTGGAGAAGCAAATGGGCGCTTCCCCTATGTGCCCTGGCCGGGAATCGAACCCGGGTCCCCCGCACGCCAGGCCAACGCTCTACCGCTGAGCCAACCGGCCAGGGCCTGTATTGCTTTTGAATAAATAAAAATAAAATAAACTTCATTTTAGGTAATAATAAAACAAAAATTTTATGATGACAAAGACTCATAGAATACATAGATTTTCAGATCATAGAAATAGTCTTTTCAGTCAGAGCCCATCTGCTCTTGCTTTACATACAATTCTAATCATCCTTTTAAAAAAATTTGCGGCCCAAAACAAATTGTAAATGTGAGTAGGTAATCATTGAGGCAGGTTCAGATATTAATAGAAGAAATAGCTGAAAGGCTGACCTCAAAAAAGAAGAACAATGATTATGACAATGTACTCTATCATTTACTATGTATCATGGTCTGAGCTTTACACAGCTATTCAATGACATTAATGACCTTATGCTATCAAAAAAGTTAAAATTTTATTAGTATATTCTGATTGAAAAAGTAGATCTCGATGTAGAAGTTAGAAAATAAACAATCAAAATAAACAAAGATTTTATAATTAAAATAAGAAAACTAATAGTTATCTAAGTAAAAGATTTTAAAAGCAGTGTTTTCTAGTTTGATATTCTGTGCTGTTTCAGTATGTTCTGATCTCCACTGGTTTCCCAAATATGGTGACATCATAGCTCATAGGGAATGAAAATATTCGTTTCTCCTTGAGAGATTCACAGCATCAACAGCCCCTTACAAAGGGTAAACACCCATTTCATCGCATATGAAAACATCCCATCAAGTATATGAACTAATGTTTTTGGTTTCACCAAAATAATGTCTCTGGAAATGGAACAAACAAAAGCCTCCCTTATTAAAAGGGTCAGCTCCAGAATTTTCAGAGGTGCAATACAGCCATACACCAGAGTTAAGTGTTCTCGGTTACTTGTGCAAGGTAGCACTGGAGTTAAAAGATTTAAGAAATACACACAGAAATTATTGGGGAAAATTGAATGATTTCAAAAGATTTCTCTCATCTCTTTTAGCTAAACTTAGTAACTTAGGTGATTGCCGTCCATGGAACACGCTCTGGGTAACTGATTTAAACTGCCTGCCCATAGCTAAGTATATGGGACCTGTCCCCACCACAGTTCTACAACTTCAAGCTTCAGAACATACAAGTTAGTTGAATGGAACTGTCAGCAGCGCCTTTGCACATGGGTTCCCTTCTCACTAATAAATACACAGTGCTAAACAATCTACCCTGAGACCCAGCTGAAAACAAAAAACAAAAAAAACTTCTGCTTGCCCTTACCAGCACTTTATTTTTAGTCTTATCATACCATTCCCCCCTTTAACATTTAATCTGATTTGAGTAAACTAAACCCCAAAATTATGTACAATTAGCACATACCAGAATTATGTGTAAGGAAAATTCTTGTCTGAAAAGAGATTACTATGTACATCCTTACCATTAATACGGCAAAATTAGTAGTATGGTTGCAGCTGCAGTGCAGAAAGTTACCAGTGCCCTCCTCTGCAAAACAGCCATTTGTGGCCCAATCATTCACTGAAAAACTCCAATAGACACAGGCGAAGGAATGGAACTTAAAGCCTTCTATCGACTGTGAATTGATAAGACAAGTGAAATTAGTTTTCTAATGCTTAATTTGGTAGAAAAAAATGAAAAAGTATAAGATAATCACATGGGAAATTAATTCGATATGTACTCATCCTAACATCTTCATTATACATTAGGGAAAGAAAAAGTACATATATAAAATTCAAAATAGCCTATTTTGCATTTAGCTAATCTGACAAAAAATATGGGTGGGTGGGAAGTTTAAATTAAAACTTTTAAAGAATCTTTCAAAGAATTTTTCTGTAGATTAATTTTTCCAAAACCATTCCTGCTTTTGAAATCAAGAATTGGGTGGGTTTTTAACTTCTGTTCATGGGAAAACTGACCTGATTACGAAAGGCCATTCTAACGGAAGCACTCTGATCATTCTCATCTTGGTCAGTTGCACCTGAGATAACTCTTTGAGTAAAATCTGGGTGAGGTGTAAAAATTTTTGATTGGAAAAGCTTGCTGTTTTGATAAATTATAAAGCCACATGAATTACCTGTGAGAAAAAAGAAACGCGAAGATCAATAAACAAACTATAGGGTAGATAAGCAACAAGGTCCCATTTCATTGTTGAACTGCATAGCTGTTCAATAACTGAGTAAAGTACAATAAAGGCTGTTTGTTGGCTCAATCTTTATTAGTTGCAGTATGTATTTAACATACATAATCTGTGGTTGGCTGTCCCACCCACATTAAGTTTTTTTCCTGAGGTTCAGATTCCTCAGCTTCTAAATGGGACAAAAATCCCTGCCTCATCCAACTTCAGGAGGTATTGCAAAGATCTCACAAAGTAAATGTCTTGCTCTTCATACAGCAAGACAGAGTGACCATGACTGCAGGTAGATCAAGCCTATCTGCTTCCCCCACTGGTAAGGCATGGGACAAGAAAGAGCAAAGGACGAATGTCAGGACAGCTGTGCCGTAAGTGTTCTTTGAAGTCTGTCTCCTGTTCAAAGGGACTGAACAGGGAACAGTCTGTCTACTCAGTCACAGAGTCAAGAGATCGAGTTGTTCATATCAAGGACCATTTCAGTGGAGCCAGATTCTTTCCATCATCTCTTGAACTTTTTGGTCTCCATATTTCATGACAATTATAGGCTTTCCCAGGGCTGGAAGACTACTACTGTGACACATATCTTCAGGACACTAGAAAAAACAAATGGTCAGCTGTTCCTCAGAGATCCTAGAAGAACATGGCCACAGCCGAGGGTTTTGCTACGAGGTCAAACAGAACTACAGAAAGACTGTTTCCTGACCGTTCATACAGCTGTTGGCCCTATTTAAAATAACAGAAGCACCAACAATAAGTATACATTTTAACTGAATTAATTCCCTAAACCATGCTATCTTTTACAAGTGACACACAGAAAACTAAGTGTTGCAGTGAGACCGCCTATTCAGTCATATGATTGGAGAAATGAGCAGGCAAGGTCACGACAGCTCACCAAATGTCCTCCACAGCCATCCTCCTTGTTCGAGCCTCATCCTGGAGACAAAGGCATTGGTTTCTAGGACTTTTAGATGGCACACTGAAAATGTTCCTTCTGCACACTATAAGGGAAAGTTAACTCTAACATTGCAGTAAGGCATGTTTTTGTATTTAGTTTCATAAAAGAAGAACATGCTTGATATAAAATTTAAATACATGGAAATATAGTGATTAAAAAATGGAAGTCCCTGCTCACCCCTCTCCTCATTCCTACAGTATTTTGGTCATTTACTAGAAAATCATCACTTCATCTAAATATTCAGATTCACTAGAAGAATTGTATTTACCACTACCTTATAATTTTATTTATTTATTTACTTATTTATTTTGTTTACAGAGACAGAGAGAGAGAGTCAGAGAGAGGGATGGACAGGGACAGACAGACAGGAACGGAGAGAGATGAGAAGCATCAATCATCAGTTTTTTGTTGTGGCACTTTAGTTGTTCATTGATTGCTTTCTCATATGTGCCTTGACCGTGGGGGCTACAGCAGACCGAGTAATCCCTTGTTCAGCCAGTGACCTTGGGTCCAAGCTGGTGAGCCTTGCTCAAACCAGATGAACCCGCGCTCAAGCTGGCGACCTCAGGGTCTCGAACCTAGATCCTCCACATCCCAGTCAAACACTCTATTCACTGCGCCACTGCCTGGTCAGGCTATCTTATAATTTTAAACAATCTCCATATTTTTAGATATATCTCTTTCATGTTTAACATTTTATTTTATTTTTAATTTTTTTTATTTTTTATTTATTTATTTTATTATTATTATTCATTTTAGAGGGGAGAGAGAGAGAGAAGGGGGGAGGAGCTGGAAGCATCAACTCCCATATGTTCCTTGACCGGGCAAGCCCAGGGTTTCAAACTGGCCATCTCAGCATTCCAGATCAACGCTTTATCCACGGGGCCACCACAGGTCAGGCACGTTTCTTTATTTATATTCTCTTTCTTTTCTTGATTAAATTTGTCAAAAGCTTATGTATTTCATTTGTCTTTTCATGGAATCAATTTTTTTATTTTTGATCAAGTCTAGCATTTGTTCATTTTTATTTTTATTAAGTTTCACCCTTATGTTTATTAATTCCTTAATTCTAGCTTTCTTTACATTTTTTTTGCCTCTTTAGCTGAATGCTTAGTGTATTTTTATTTATTTGTATTTTTTTTTATTTATTTATTTATTTATTTATTTATTTATTTATTTATTTATAGGTGAGAAGAGGGTAGATAGTAAGGCAGACTCCCGCACGCTACAAACGAGTATCCACCAGGCAACCCCTGTCAGGGGTCAATGCTGGAGTACCACCAAGTTATTTTTAGCATCTGAGGCTGATACACTCTAATGGAGCTATCCTCAGCACCCAGGGCCATGCTCAAACCAATCAAGCCATTGGCTGCAGAAGGAGAAGAGGGAAAGAAGAGGGAAAGGGAGGTGAAGGGAGCAGATGGTTGCTTCTCCTGTGTGCCCTGACCGGGAGTTGAACCTGGGACATCTGTACACTGGGCTGACGCTCTGTCCACTAAGCTACCAGCCAGGGCCTTCGTTTATTTTTTAACAATTTATTTTATTTTCCAATAAATCTGTTAAGTACAATATATACAATTTCCTTTAAATATGTCTTTGTCCACACACCACAGGCTTTGATCTATGATAGTCTCATTGTTATTAATTTTCAAGTAATTTGTAATTTGCACTTTAATTCTTTTCTAACACTGGTGCTTTAAAATTTTTAACTGGATAAGATTTTTACTTATTTTGTATCTATATTTTTTACATTTCTGTTTTTATTGCATGGTCAATAATTATGTCTTGTGACATTTATTATATAAAATATATACACTTTTCTATATGACCCAATAAATTGGCAGTTTTTAAAGCACTCCACTGATATTTGAAAAGAATTTTTATTATGTGTCTTCTCTCTATAAACAAAATTACATACACATAAGTATATTTAAAGGTTAAGCTTCCCTGGCCGGTTGGCTCAGTGGTAGAGCATCCGCCTGGCGTGCAGAAGTCCCGGGTTCAATTCCTGGCCAGGGCACACAGGAGAAGCGCCCATCTGCTTCTCCACCCCTCCCTCTCTCCTTCCTCTCTGTCTCTCTCTTCCCCTCCTGCAGCCACGGCTCCATTGGAGCAAAGTTGGCCTGGGGGCTGGGGATGGCTCTGTGGCCTCTGCTTCAGGTGCTAGAATGGCTCTGGTTGCAACAGAGCAACGCCCCAGATGGGCAGAGCATCACCCCCTGGTGGGCATGCTGGGTGGATCCCGGTCATGCACATGCGGGAGTTTTACTGCCTCCCTTGTTTCCAACTTCAGAAAAATACAAAAAAAAAAAAGGTTAAGTTTATTAGTTATTTTTTGTCTACTTGGTCTTTCATTTCTGGGACAGTTGCCCTAAAATCTCTCCCTATAAAAGTGGTATGGTGAATCTATCCTTGTATTTTCAATAATTTTTGCTCATACTTGTAAATGATTTCTTTTTAAGGGACTAAGTAATTAATATATAGAGCCTGACCAGGTAGGTGGTGGTACAGTGGACAGAGAGAGCATCAGCCTGGGATGCTGAGGACTCAGGTTCTAAACCCCAAGGTCACCAGCTTGAGCGTGGGCTCACTGCTTGAGCATGGGATCATAGACATAAAACTATGATCACTGGCTTGACCCAAGGTTGCTGGCTTGAGCAAGGGTTCACTGACTCAGCTGGAGTCCTCTGGTCAAGGCACAGGTGAGAAAGCAATCAATGAAAAACTAAGGAGCTACTACAAAGAATTGATGCTTCTCATCTCTCTCCCTTCCTATTTGTCTGTACCTGTCTGTCCCCCTCTCTCTCTCTCTCTTGCAAAAAAAAAAAAGAATAGAAAAAAAACTATAGATAATTTTGAAGGCATGTTAAAAATTTATAAAAATATCTATATAAAATCTATATAAAAATCTATATAAAAATATGTCCCTTTCAGTTCAATCATTCTAATAGTACTGAAAACTTAAATGTAAACACTAAAACCTGAGAAAATAGGAGACTATCATTGTGACTTCAGCAAAAGGAAGAAATTTTTTTAAAGTACCAATTATAGAGGAAAAAATTGATACATTGGAACACATTTTAATTTAAAATTTGAGTATGAAGAAAGACATTAAAAACAAGCAAAAGATAGCTACCTACTGGAGGAAAGATATTTGCAACTTCTGTAGCCAATGAAGAATTGTTAACCAATTAGAATTATATAAAAAATGAGAATAATAAATTTAATATTTCTAAAATAAGTTCACTCTAGCATTGGATTCTTTTTATTTAGGGAGAAAATAAATAAATGTAAATGTGTATGTATGGTTTGCTTATTATTATTGTCAGATAAATCAATAATTTTTTTCTTAGACTTTGTAAAGTACAAACATTACAAATTAGACATAAGAATTTCTGCAGGGCCTTGTGCAAGATAATGGGGAGCCGGTGGTAGGCTCCACATTAGAGGAAATAAATGAAAACTGATACTAGTAAATGATGACTTTGTCAGTTACATAAACTGTCCCCAGCACAGGTCTATAGGATGAATCTGAGTCTGTGAGTACATGGCCCTAGCAAACACGAACAGAGCTTGTAACTCAATATTTTTAAATGCATTTTTTAAATGAACCGCATTGGCCAGATTTTTTGCTAGAGAACAGAATTCTGTCCATAGCTAGGGCATTTCAATTCTGCTACCCTCCAAAAGATATTTGAAAAGAAGAGAAGAATGCAGCTCTATGACCTACAATATTAGAGATTGCTGTAATATATGGCAGAGTTCAAATATACTCTGGGCAAACTACTCACTGTGAAACATTATTTCACACTCAATGAATTTTAAGTTATTAATTTTACAAGTTGAGGCATTTTAAAAAATATAACAAAGCTGGAAACCTACTATTTGTGGTATCGAGCCAGATCTGAAGTTCAGTCTGGTCACTTGGTTTAATGTCGTCCGCGTTTGTATCTACAGAGGTGGAACTAGAAACAAGAGAGCTGCTAGCTCCTGTGAGAGAAAAAAAGTATATTTTAAAAGTCTACATCTTCATGAATAAAACATTATTTGTGGTCGGGAGCAGAATGCTCTCTGCTACTATAAGCACACAGAACAAAGCGCTCACCTTTCTGCACAGTGAAGCGAACGCCTGTAGACCCCATACTCTTTTCTGGAGAGAATTTAACAGACCGTACCGCTACATTAGGTGTTACTACTGACTGGTTTTCCAAAGACAAGGAATAATTCTTCATTTGGTCAATAAGCCTGGAAAGAATAAAACATAACAACATGATATTTTAATGATTTATCATAAAATCAAAGATGTATGTTCTCGCCCACATTCCAGTAGGAAGGCATGACCACAGAACTCGAGATCACAAAAACATTAACACAATCTCCCCAAAACCAATCTCCCCAAAACCATGCCTTTCTTTAACAGAGTCTTCCTTTGGTATATGTACCTTTTTTTGTTTGTTTGTTTTTGTTTTTTTTGTTTTTTGGGTTTTTTTTTGTATTTTTCTGAAGCTGGAAATGGGGAGAGACAGTCAGACAGACTCCCGCATGCACCCGACCGGGATCCACCCGGCACGCCCACCAGGGGCGACGCTCTGCCCACCAGGGGGCGATGCTTTGCTCCTCCAGGGCGTCGATCTGCTTTGACCAGAGCCACTCTAGCGCCTGGGGCAGCGGCCAAGGAGCCATCCCCAGCGCCCAGGCCATCTTTGCTCCAATGGAGCCTCGGCTGCGGGAGGGGAAGAGAGAGACAGAGAGGAAGGAGGTGGGGGGTGGAGAAGCAAATGGGCGCTTCTCCTATGTGCCCTGGCCGGGAATCGAACCCGAGTCCCCCGCATGCCAGGCCGACGCTCTACCACTGAGCCAACCGGCCAGGGCCGGTATATGTACCTTTTTTAAAAGCTCTGGTGGACTATCTCCACTGAAAGGGACCTTCTATATTGTGCCAGAAAGGTGGAACCCAAGAAATACAGATTTCCCAATAGAAATAATTTTTATTACACTGCTCTTCACATAGAAGGATGGTGTTGCCACCCACCATGGATCAGGCATGAGATTCTTGCTTCTCCAGTGGCGAGAATCCATTTCACTTTTTCAACTCCCTCCTTTTACCCAAACCCTTTGGGATCTTTGGAATCCAAAGCATCTCTTGTAAGTGGTTTGTTCCTGAGGTGGCAGTTCATAGAGAACTATGTAAAAACAGAACACTGAACTCATTCCTCAGCTATTAGCTAAATATCACATGTTTTCACAATGTTCTTTCTTATTTGGGATTAGTTCAAAGATAGGTAAGATGGAAGGTGGAAGGGAGAGGAGGGAAACTGTCAGTTTGGTGTTTTCCAAAGAGAAGTCATAAGATCTTTCCTTTTTTGTTGTTCTTGTTCTTTCCTATAAGAAATATTTGCACTACTTCTGTACTTGACAGAACGAAATGTCTACATCTAAGATAACTGGTTCAATCTAGTTTTCCCAGAAATGAAAGAATTTCATTAAAATGTGAAAAATAAAATAAAATTGTAATTGTTCAAAATTCTAAGTCTTTATTATTATTATTATTATTTAGTGAGAAAGAGACAGATTGATAGAAAGGGAGAAAGATGAGAAGCATAATTCATAGTTGAGGTACTTTTGTTATTCATTGATTGCTTTCTCACATGTACCTTGATGGGTGGAGAGGGGGTGGCTCTCTAGCTGATGCTGTGACACACTGCTCAAGCTAACAACCTTGGACTCAAGCCAGAAACTTTTGGGTTAAAGCCAGTGACCATAGGGTCATGTCTATGATCCCACGCTCAACCCTGCAATCCCGCACTCAAGCTGCTGAGCTCGCACTCAAGCCAGTGGAGCCCACACTTAAGCCAGTGACCTCAGGATTTCGAACCTGGGTCCTCAGCATCCTAGGTCAACACTCTATGCATTGTGCCACCACCTGGTCAGACACAATTCTAAGTCTTTTTATTCACCACTAAAATATATTTTTCTGTCCCCAAGAGAGATTAAAAAAAGAGAGAATTTTTAAAATAAAGATTGCTTTATGAAAAGGATATGATAATTGTTCATATGGAAACAATCAAGTTGGCTTCTCTGTTTCAAAGGTTTTATTTTCATAAGACTGTAATTTCACCAAATTTCATTTCTGTAATTTTCACCAAATCACACTAAAAATTTCCCACTTAAAGAATAAAAATTTTACTCCAGAGCTGCTTTCAATACAACTAAACTCTAATCTGCTAAGAACATAATTCATGCATTCATTTAACCAATAATACCTGTTGAATACCTGCTAAGAGGTTATATCCCAGAAAACACTGGAGATACTAAGAGGAGCTCTCCCAGGCATTTCAAGGACAAAAGGAAAGATGTACTAAATTTATGGGTATTTCAAAGAGAAGCTCTAGCCACAACTACTTCTAAGGCTATTGTTTTCTTCCATATGATTCTTTCCTCCTCTTTCCTTCTGTCTCAAGAGTACCCAATCTGGAGGCTGACCATCCACTTGATACAAAGGATTAGAAGAAGTAGTCAAATTTTTTTTCACTTGGGAGTTTTCCATTTAGTGCAGCAGTTATATCAGGAACATTATGGTTTAGAGGGGACCAGAGAGATTATTATATCATTTGTAAGGACAAATAAAAATTAAAAATAAGATGCTAAATTTTTCCTTTTGAAAAGAAGGGAAGGAATTTTTCCTCCCTCCTTTTTCCTTGAACATTTACTTTAGAAAACTTTTAAGTACTGTTTCCTCTTTTGGAAATGCAAATAACAAATTTTAAAGACTAGATTGGCCTGACCTGTGGTGGCACAGTGGATAAAGTGTCAACCTGGAACACTGAGGTTGCCAGTTTGAAACCCTGGGCTTGCTTGGTCAAGGTACATACAGAAAGCAACTACTATGAGTTAATGCTTCTTGCTTCTCTCTCTCTCTCTCTCTCTCTCTCTCTCTCTCTCTCTCTCTCTCTCTCCTTCCCTCCACTCTCTTCTCGAAAAATCAATACATAAAATAAATTAAAAAAAAAATTGATTGGCATTTGCCAGCTTTGATCTGAGAATGTCTTTCTCAAGGACATGGGAGCCACCTCTTCGAAATGTAAACATCGTTCCTTTCATCTTCTTGTCTTGATTATTTTCTTCTTCTTCCACTTTGGTTGTTTTATTCTCTGCCAGTCTTACTCTTCTTCTTGAACTACACTACCCATAAGTGTTACATCTCCCATTTTCTTTCTTTTCTTCTTCCTTTCTCTCTAGGAAGGTTGCACTCCAAAACCCTTAATTCTCTCTCTTTTTGTTCTTTTTTCTTCTTTTTATTTTTCCTCTTTCTTTTTATCTCCCTCTATATTAGTTTCTTCATTTCTCCTTTACTTCTCCTCTCAATCATTCCTCAATCAAAAACAAATTATTTTATTTGGGACTCAAATTTTTCTTTGTGGCACTTTGGGTGTTTTTTATTTTGCTTTTTTAACTCATTAGCAGTGCTCCCAACCCTGGCTCTCCATTTTATCTAGTTTTTGCTCCACTAAATACAATAGTAATTTTTTATTTTTTTTTTCCACTTTTTCCTGTTTCCCTCTTATCCCTCTCATTATATCTCTTAGTCGACCATCACTTAAAAGCAAATCATTTTATTCTTGACCAAAATTTTTTCCTTTTTTGTATTTTGTGGGTCCATACCCCCTGTTTTGTTCCTTTATCACTTCTCCCCAACTCAGGCCCTCCATTATAGGTACTCTTTGTTCTATTTAGCACAATATAATTTACAGTTAATCACAAATTTTTTGTCAAGAAGGAGGGGAGAGGAGAGGAGAGGAAAAAATAAAAAGGGAAATAATAATATATTTTTTTTACTTTTTATTCTTTATTAACTCTCATTAGTACTATCAACAAAACCACCCTCAGATTCCATCAAGGAAAAGGAAATCGAATATCATGGATACAAAAGACAGAGATGTAGCACAGATAGATGAGGAAAAGTCTATGGAGAAAAAATTTAATATATTGGAAACCTTGGAGCTAAATGACACAGAATTTAAAATAAAAATCCTAAAAATACTCAGAAATATACAAGAAAACACAGAAAGGCAATTTAGGGAGCTCAGAAAACAACTCAACGAACACAAAGAATATATTATCAAGGAAATTGAAACTATAAAAACAAATCAAACAGAGAAGAAAAAATTCATGAACTGAAAAATGAATTAACAAGCTTAGCTAATAGAATAGGCCAGATAGAAGGTAGAATTAGGGAAATAGAAGACAAGCAACTTGAGGCACAACAGAGAGAAGAAGAAAGAGACTCAAAAATTTAAAAAAATGAGAAAGCCCTACAGAAATTGTCTGACTCCATCAAAAAGAATAACATAAGAATAATAGGTATATCAGAGGGAGAAGAAAGAGAAAATGGAATGGAGAACATATTCAAACAAATAATAGATGAGAACTTCCCAAGCCTGTGGAAAGAACTAAGCCTCAAATTCAGGAAGCAAAAAGAACACTGAGTTTTCTTAACCCCAACAAACCTACTCCAAGGCACATTATAATAAAATTGGCACAAACCAATGACAAAGAAAAAATTCTCAAGGCAGCCAGAGAAGAGAAGAATACAACATATAAAGGAAGACCTATTAGATTATCGTCAGATTTCTCAGCAGAAACTCTACAAGCTAGAAGAGAGTGGACCCCAATATTTAAAATCCTGAAAGAGAAGAACTTTCAGCCAAGAATACTATACCCATCAAAGATATTCTTCAAATATGAAGGAGAAATAAAAACATTCACAGATACAAAAAAAGATGAAGGAATTTATCATCAGAAAACCCCCACTTCAGGAATTACTAAGGGGGTTTTCCAACAAGATACAAAGAACAAAACAAACAAAACCACAAGTAAAAGCTCCACCAAGAACACAATAAAACCAAATTTAAAATGTGACAACAAAAACAACAAAAAAAGGGAAGAGGACAGAGATTAACAGTAGCAAAGGATGATGGAGTGCAAAAGTACTCACAAGATAGTGTACTACAATGAACAGGGTAGGATCCCTTTTCATTACTTAATGGTAACCACCATTGAGAAAACCACCACAGAAGCATGTGACTTAAGAAAAATAGCAACAGGGGAAAGAAGTATGGAATACAACCAAACAAAAACAAAGGATAGAAAAACAAAACAGAAGGATCAAACAAGATACAAAACTAACAGAAAGCAATTTATAAAATGGCAATAGGGAACCCACATGTGTCAATAATTACACTAAATGTAAATGGGTTAAACTCACCGATAAAAAGACACAGAATAGCAGAATGTATTAAAAAAAGAAAATTCAACTGTATGCTGCCTACAAGAAACACATCTAAGCAACAAGGATAAAAACAAATTCAAAGTGAAAGGCTGGAAAACAATACTCCAAGCAAATAACATCCAAAAAAAAGCAGGCATAGCAATACTCATATCTGATAATGCTGACTACAAGACAGCAAAAGTACTCAGAGACAAAAGTGGTCATTTCATAATGATTAAGGGGACACTGAATCAAGAAGACATAACAATACTTTTTTTTTTTTGTATTTTTCTGAAGCTGGAAACAGGGAGGCAGTCAGACAGACTCCCGCATGCACCCAACCAGGATCCACCTGGCACGCCCACCAGGGGGCGATGCTCTGCCCATCCAGGGCATCGCTCTGTTGTCACCAGAGCCACTCTAGCACCTGGGGCGTAGGCCATGGAGCCATCCCCAGAGCCTGGGCCATCTTTTGCTCCAATGGAGCCTCAGCTGCAGGAGTGGAAGAGAGAGACAGAGAGGAAGGAGAGGGGGAGGGGTGGAGAAGCAGATGGGCGCTTCTCCTGTGTGCCCTGGCTGGAAATCGAACCCGGGACTTCCACACACCAGGCCGATGCTCTACCACTGAGCAAACCGGCCAGGGCCAACATAACAATTCTTAATATATATACACCAAACCAAGGAGCACCAAAATATATAAGACAGCTACTTATTGACCTTAAAACAAAAACTGACAAAAATACAATCATACTTGGAGACCTCAATACACCACTGATGGCTCTAGATTGTTCATCCAAACAAAGAATCAATAAAGATATATTGGCCTTAAAAAAACACTAGAGCACCTGGCTATGATAGACATCTATAGGACATTTCATCCCAAAGTGACTGAGTATACATTTTTCTCCAGTGTACATGGATCATTCTCAAGAATTGACCATATGTTGGGCCACAAAAACAACATCAGCAAATTCAGAAAAATGAAAATTGTACCAAGCATATTTTCTGAGCATAAAGCCTTGAAACTAGAATTCAACTGCAAAAAAGAGGAAAAAAATCCCACAAAAATGTGGAAACTAAACAACATACTTTAAAAAAAATGAATGGGTCAAAGAAGAAATAAGCACAGAGATCAAAAGATATATACAAACAAATGAAAATGACAATACGACATATCAGAATCTATGGGATGCAGCAAAAGCAGTGATAAGAGGAAAGGTCATATCACTTCAGGCCTATATGAACAAACAAGAGAGAGCCCAAGTGAACCACTAACTTTACACCTTAAGGAAATAGAAAAAGAAGAACAAAGAAAACCTAAAATCAGCCAAAGAAAGGAGATAATAAAAATCAGAGCAGAAATAAATAAAATAGAGAACAGAAAAAGTATAGAAAAAATTAATAAAACAAGGAGCTGGTTCTTTGAAAAGATTAACAAAATTGACAAACCCTTGGCAAGACTCACCAAGGAAAAAAGAGAAAGAACTCATATAAACAAAATCCAAAATTAAAGAAGAGAAATCACCACGGATATCATAGATATACACAGAATTATTGGAGAATACTACAAAAAACTATATGCCACTAAATTCAACAATCTAGAAGAAATGGATAAATTCCTAGAACAATACAACCTTCCTAGACTGAGTCAAGAAGAAGCAGAAAGCCTAAACAGACCAATTAGCAGGGAAGAAATAGAAAAAACTATTAAAAACATCCCCAAAAGTAAAAGTCCAGGCCCAGACAGTTATACTAGTGAATTCTATCAAATATTCAAAGAAGACTTGGTTCCTATTCTACTCAAAGTCTTCCAAAAAATTGAAGAAGAGGCAATACTTCCAAACATATTTTATGAGGCCAACATAACCCTCATACCGAAACCTGGCAAGGATGGCACAAAAAAAGAAAACTACAGACCAATATCTCTAATGAATACAGATGCTAAAATACTAAACAAAATACTAGCAAATTGAATACAACAACATATTAAAAAAATAATACATCATGATCAAGTGGGATTCATCCCAGAATCTCAAGGATGGTTCAACATACGTAAAATGGTTAACGTAATACACCATATCAACAAAACAAAGAACAAAAACCACATAATCTTATCAATAGATGCAGAAAAGGCATTCGATAAAATACAACACAATATTATATTTAAGACACTCAACAAAATGGGTATAGAAGGAAAATATCTCAACATGATAAAGGCCATATATGATAAACCATCAGCTAACATCATATTAAATGGCACTAAACTAAACGCTTTCCCCCTTAAATCAGGAACAAGATAGGGTTGTCCACTCTTATTTAATGAGGTTTAGCAGGGGTCGTCAAACTTTTTATAAAAACTGCCCACTTTTGCAATGCTGGTAGACCTGGTCCCTACCGCCCACTAGTGGGCGTTTTAGCTTTCATGATGGGCCAATCACGGTGCTGTTTGGTTGCACAGTAGGGACCAGGTTGACCAGCACTGCAAAAGTGGGCGGTTTTTATAACAATAGACAAGCAATCAGACAAGATAAAGAAATAAAAGATCATATCGGAAAACAAGAAGTAAAAGTATCACTTTTTGCAGATGATATGATCCTATACATCGAAAACCCCAAAGAATCTACAAAAAGACTACTAGAAATAATAAGCCAATACAGTAAGGTCACAGGATATAAAATTAATATACAAAAGTCCATAGCCTTTCTATATGCCAACAATGAAACATTAGAGAACGAACTCATAAAAATAATCCCCATCATGATTGCAACAAAAAAAATAAAATACCTAGGAATAAGCATAACAAAGAATGTAAAGGACCTATATAATAAAAACTACAAAACATTGTTAAGGGAAATCGAAAAAGATACAATGAGTAGAAAAAATATTTCTTGTTCTTGGATAGGAAGAATAAATATAATCAAAATGGCCATATTACCCAAAGCAATATACAAATTTAATGCAATTCCCATCAAAATTCCAATGACATTTTTTAAAGAAATGGAACAAAAAATCATCAGATTTATATGGAACTATAAAAAACCCCAAATAGACAAAGCAATCCTAAAGAAAAAGAATGAAGCTGGGGGCATTACCGTACCTGACTTCAAAATATATTATAGGGCCACAACAATCAAAACAGCATGGTTTTGGCAGAAAAATAGACACTCAAACCAATGGAACAGAATAGAAGAATAGAAAGTCCAGAAATAAAACCACATATATACGGTCAAATAATTTTTGATAAAGGGGACAAAAACACAATGAAAAAAAGAAAGCCTCTTCAACAAATGGTGCTGGGAGAACTGGAAAGCTACATGCAAAAGAATGAAACTCGACTACAGTTTGTCCCCTTGTACTAAAATTAATTCAAAATGGATCAAAGACCTAAATATAAGACCTGAAACAATAAAGTATATAGAAGAAAACATAGGTTCTAAACTCATGGACCTTGGTTTTAAAGAGCATTTTATTAATTTGACTCCAAAGGCAAGGGAAGTGAAGGCAAAAATAAATGAATGGGACTACCTCAGACTAAAAAGTTTTTGCTCAGCAAGAGAAACTGACAACAAAATAAATAGACAGCCAAGTAAATGGGAAATAATATTTTCAAACAACAGCTCAGATAAAGGCCTAATATCCAAAATATACAAAGAACTCATAAAACTCAACAACAAACAAACAATCAATCCAATAAAAAAATGGGAAGAGGACATGAACAGACACTTCTCCCAGGAAGAAATACAAATGGCCAACAGATATATGAAAAGATGCTCATCTTCATTAGTTATTAGAGAAATACAAATCAAAACTGCAATGAGATACCACCTCACACCTGTTAGATTAGCTATTATTAACAAGACAGGTAATAGCAAATGTTGGAGAGGCTGTGGAGGAAAAGAAACCCTCATTCATTCACTGTTGGTGGGAATGTAAAGTAGTACTACCATTATGAAAGAAAGTATGGTGGTTCCTCAAAAAACTGAAAAAAGAACTACCTTATGACCCAGAAATCCCTCTACTGGGTATATACCCCCAAAACTCAGAAACATTGATACGTAAAAACACATGCAGCCCCATGTTCATTGCAGCATTGTTCACAGTGGCCAAGACATGGAAACAACCAAAAAGCCCTTCAATAGATGACTGAATAAAGAAGATGTGGCACATATACACTATGGAATACTACTCAGCCATAAGAAATGATGACATTGGATTATTTACAACAAAATGGTGGGATCTTGATAACATTATAAGAAGTGAAATAAGTAAATCAGAAAAAACCAAAAACTGCATTATTCCATATATAGGTGGGACATAAAAATGAGACTAAGAGACATGGACAAGAGTGTGGTGGTTACGGGAGTGGTGGGGGAGAGGGAAGGAGAGGGGGAGGGGAAGGGGCACAAAGAAAACTAGATAGAAGGTGATGGAGGACAATCTGACTTTGGGTGATGGGTATGCAATATAATTGATTGACAAGATAACCTGGACATATTTTCTTTGAACATATGTACCCTGATTTATTGATGTCACCCCATTAAAACTAATAAAAATTAAAAAAAAAAGAAATGTAAACATCAAGGAAGGTTGCCCCTTATCTCCCAGTTTCTGTGGGAGAGTGGGAGCCTAACTTCAGTGACTGGAAGTCTTGTCGCAAATTGCAAAACTACCTACTGTAGTAAAAGATAAGAGAAGTTGATTTTTCCTCTGGATAAAATCA
The DNA here is from genome assembly GCF_036850995.1 of Saccopteryx leptura. Classification (NCBI taxonomy): domain Eukaryota; kingdom Metazoa; phylum Chordata; class Mammalia; order Chiroptera; family Emballonuridae; genus Saccopteryx; species Saccopteryx leptura. Next base: position 28,380,691 of record NC_089510.1, read on the forward strand.
ATTCGCTAACACAGATGGTCACTTCGCTTACCAGGTGACCTTGTATACTATATGTATAACAAATAGTACTGTTAAGTTATCTTAATTGAGGACTAGTCACTGTTTATAAGAAAACATGTATGTAATGGGTTGTATCTGTTTGTCTATATGAAGAGGTAAGAGTCCTTTCTGTCTTTGAAATCTCTCAGGGCTTTTCCTGTGATGAGCATCACAACCTTGTTTAATGCTTACTCAATAATAAAAGTATTTTCTTTTTCTACTACCTTTGTTGTGAGCATTTCTGGGTTAAAACAAGATTTTTTTTTTCAATTTCTATTTCCCCAACATCATGAACAGGGTAAAATTATTAGAAAGCATAAAACTAGAAGTAAAGATAAGAAGTAAAGATGTTTATTTAGTCATGTTAACTATAAAGGCAACTGCTAACTTTTTTAAAAAAGACTTATATGCCCTGACCAGGCAGTGGCGCAGTGGATAGAGCATCGGACTGGGATGCGGAGTACCCAGGTTCGAGACCCAGAGGTCACCAGCTTGAGCGCAGGCTCATCTGGTTTGAGCAAAAAGCTCACCAGCTTGGACCCAAGGTTGCTGGCTCGAGCAAGGGGTTACTTGGTCTGCTGAAGGCCCATGGTCAAGGCACATATGAGGAAGCAATCAATGAACAACTAAGGTGTCACAGTGAAAAACTGATGATTGATGCTTCTCATCTCTCTCTATTCCTGTCTGTCTGTCCCTATCTATCCCTCGCTCTGATTCTCTCTTTGTCCCTGAAAAAAAAGAAAGAAAAAAAGACTTATATGAATGCCAGGTACAATGTTAGTGTTTTGCATACATCATTTCATTTGAGCCTCACAACAACCCTACTGAACTAAGATCCAAAATTACTCCCATATCACATTGAAGAATCTGAGGCTCTTCAAAGAGATATGAAGTAATTTAACCAAAATCAATATATAAAATGCTAAGATATGAACCTAAAACTGTCTGACTCCAAAGTTTATGGCAACAACCATTATTTTTTCCAGGAGGGAAGACCTACAAACTCCTCCAATGAGACCTTCAAAGCTGCCTTAGATGCTTCACCATCCCCCTGCTCCACAGCCCATAGGGCATAGCTGCATTATAATTCTGCTCTTAGGATCCCATGAGATTCCATATGTCTTTTTACAATAAGTCTCTATTTGGCTGAGATTATTTAAATGAGTATCTTGTAGGCAAAGAAGGCTGGCTAGAACAGAAATACAAACAGAAATGTGAAATGTAAATATTCAAGGTCATCAGCAAGAGGGAAACTGTTTTGCATTCCCAAAGCTAAGTAAACAAGAACAGTTTTGAGTCTTACTGTGACAGAAAAGTTTCAAGGTTATAGATCAGCAAATGTTCAAATTGGAAAAATGTGGTCTTAGAGTCACTGATTGTAATAGGAGGCTTTTACCAGCAGGTACCCTGCCAATGACTCCAGAGCTCCACCCACTTCAACATTTGCCTCCTCCCAATTAGGAAGAAAGAATGGAGAATGGATGCCAGAGAACTTGACTATGACAACAACTGGAATGGCTGAAGCTGGAATGGATTCTTTCTTCCCTGTCCCTCTCCTCTTTTTCACTTTCAATCATCCTCACTTCTCCCACTAAGTGTCAAAGGTGAGTTCAGTAGCTGAAGGACTCAGAGAAGAAACTGTGAATGAAAGAAGGAAGAAATCAAAGTGAGATGGAAGACTAAGGAAGGCTTGGTGCCAGTGAGGAGACTCAAGGGATAGAGTTTGAAAAGGGAAAGTTGCTCCTTTACTAGCAATTAGTTTCCTTTACTAGGGAGAGAGGAGAGTGAGAGATGACTTGTGTTGGCAACTCACAAAGAATATTCTTCTGAAGAAAACAAAAAAAAGCATATTCTCCTAAGGAGAGCTAAGGGATTGGTGACGTGGCCTTGGGACGGGAGGCTGAGGTGAAATGAAGGAATCTAATCCCCAGGGCTTATGGAAAAGATCACAAGGGAGAGGGTGAACTGATCGGCCCTGGTTACAAAGGTAAGTAAACTAGAAATTTAGAGTGGGGGGAAGGAGGGATTGACTGAGTGTGGTCATAACATTTGATATTTCAGTGTGTTCTATCTATATTTAAATTTTTCATTTATCCAGTGAACATCTCCTTTGAATCCATTTAGATGTTACACATAAATCACATAAAATTGTTGTGTTTTGTTTTTTCTCCATGTCTTAAGACAGTAAAATTTATAACTGTTTACTGTTAGGACAGCTTTCTCGTTTGCATCGTGATCTGTGTGTTTTTCAGAGGAATCCCACTTCTTTTTCCTCAGCTTTCTCACCAAACACATCCACTCCTCTCCTCCCCCTCTAGCAAGGCTGCAAACACCGAGGCTCTGGCTCTGAAGGGGTCCCACCCTGGCTCTGAGTCTCCCTGTTCACTGAGTAGAGACTCTGGACCACATGGCCACTTTCTTCTCTAACTTGAAGAAAAATGGGAGTGTCCATGCTCCCCGGTGAGGAGGGCCCAGGCTCCTGGGGAAGTTTGAAGTCATAAAACATAACAGTTAAAAATTGCTTGCACAACCTCTACAACCCTCTCTCAGAATTACCATATTTTTTGCTCCATAAAATGCAGTTTTTTTCCCCCAAAAGTGGAGGGGAAAATGCCCGTGCAGTCTTATGGAGCGGAAAATACGGTATTTTAATAAATATTTTAACACACCATTTGGTTCAGAATATTTTTTTTCTTACTTTCCTCCATAAAACCCTAGGTGTGTCTTATGGTCAGGTGAATCTTACAGATCAAATAATACGGTTATATCTTTTGAATGTTCCATTTCATGATTTTGTGCTTTTTCTACTTTAAAGGTTCAACACTAGACACTGGTTATGACAATTAGAAAACTGAGAATTACTTGTAGGAATTTCTCTTAAGAAAATAAGGGGTCAAACAAACAAAGATTATGTACAAGAATGTTGATTACTCAAAATATTAAGACTTAAATCAATCTAAATGTCCAGTGACAGAAAATTATTAAAATAAAAGTTCACTCATTTTATGCAGTAATCTAAAATTTGTGATGTAGATGTATAGGCATTTATATAAAAAATGTTTATAAGGTATTATTAACTGACAAAACTAGTTATAAATCTATAGATTATGTAACACAATATACATGCACAAAAGAATTTCCAAGAATCTATATTAACAGGTTAATAAAAGTAGAATGATTTTTAAATTTTTTCTTATCTATAAATTTTTTTATTTTCTATAATAAGCATGCATATTTACTTAAATTTTAAAAGACTTAAGAAAACTCCATATAAATTTTTTAAAAAAACAACAGTGAATCTTAATGGGAAGGCTCTATGAAGCCTGTATTGGTATAAATATACAACCAAAAGAAATCTAGATATAGGAGTCAAGAAGAGAGAAAACAGATAGTTGGATCTTTTTTTATTGTTGTTATTGTTGTTCAATGTACCCTTGGTAAAGCTTAATCAAAATACACCAAGATAGCCTGACCACCAGGCGCAGTGGATAAAGCATCAGAGTGGGACATGGAGGACCCATGTTTGAGGCTCTGAGGTCGCCAACTTGAGCATGGGCTCATCTGGTTTAAGCAAGGCTCACCAGCTTGAGCCCAAGGTCACTGGCTTGAGCAAGGGGTCACTTGGTCTGCTGTAGTCCCTCACCCCATCAAGGCACATATGAGAAAGCAATCAATGAACAACTAAGGTGCCGCAACAAAGAATTGATGCTTCTCATCTCCCTCCCTTCCTGTCTGTCTGTCCCTATATGTCCCTCTCTCTGTCTCTATCTGTCTGTGTCACCAAAAAAGATAATAATAAAAATAAAAAATGAATACACCAGGATCCTGGGGAGAGCTGAGTTGTGGGTAGGAGGCTGCCAATGTGTCTTGCAAAGTTATGCTTTCATTTGCAACTCTGTAAATTGAGAAAGCAAGTTGAAAAGCTCCTGTTGTGCATTCCTGTTGCTCTTCAGACATTCCAAACTAAGGCTAGGAAAAGAAGTTTGGATATAAATCATTTCAGTTACTCTCAATTCATGGCCATTCCTGGAGTTGACATACACTACCCCATCTAGTCACTGAAGATAAGATAGAAAGCCAAAGTTTTAATCTGCATTCCAAAAGAATTAGCCAGTTATTATATCCATGAGAAAAGTAAAGACATCTCTATTAATACTTTAACCTAGAAAACAGTACATTATCAGGTTTTCTCCAAACTGGAACTGTGCTTACGTTGTAAAAGTCTCATCATCATCATCGACAGCTATTCGGAAACTCTCTTCACTGGCCTCTAGAAGTTGACTCACTGTTGTTACAGCAACTTTTTTTGCCTGCGAGGAAGAAAACACCAGTCATCATAAAGGACATATATCATATATCATGACTATCATCCTGAATTATTATGGTATCAAGTGAAACTAAAGGCTTGGTTTTTTATTTACATAGATAGCAGAGTGAATAAGGATAAGACACAGTGAAAATATAAATTGAGGCAGTCAACTAGGAGACTTAAGTCTCTGAATTTGACCTAATAGCAAGGTCTTTCAAAGAACTACCACCTCATCCCCAAGAACACTAAAGCAGATGCTTGGATACAAAAGCAGAATATCAGAACATCACAACTCACAATACTTAATATAACTTATTAGTTACACTAAGATTTAGTAACATTATTTCTAGTTTTCTTACAATTAAAAAATCAGGAGTACAATGGAAAGGATATCCTGGCATTTGGTTACTGTTTAACTGCCCTCTTTTCAGTTACTAATACCTTCTGCCTTTATATAATCCTTCCATAAATTCTACATTTGGTGATCATTTTTTCTTTCAATTCTGTTTTTATTAACTTTTGAAATGCCCAGGAGGACTTTTGATTTTAATCCCACTTAATTTCCAAAGGAGCTAGGATAACATAAAATATTTTTTGAAATACAATGCTTAAAGGTAATAGAAGAAAGAAGTAGACATTGTCAGGCCACGCTGACATTCAGCTGGGTCAGTCCATATTGGTGGTTCATAGCCCTGATGACCAGGACCCAACCTGTGCCAACTGGTAAATGTTGACTATAGTTCTTATTTTCAAGTACAAGAGTTCAGCACTTTAAAATATCAGATATGTAAACTAGGCTTAAGTTTTTTTAGAAAGCCAAAACTAAAATGCAAATATGTTGAGCAGGAAGAGGTCACAGTTTAAAACATCATGTTCCAAAGTGGGTTCCTTGGAACACCAGTTACTGGGAATTGTATAGAGATGCAGAGGTCAAACGCAGTTGGTGGACATATTAATAAGATGAAATAGATTTGTTTGCTTTATCCAGATTTAACATGATAATGATCATGTGACATTCTAAAAGAGAGTGTGTGGACAATGGGGGCTTTTTAAAATTTCTTTGAGCATCTCACAGAAAGAATGCTCTGCAAAATGGTTTTAAGCAACCTCAGCCATGGCCACGTCCATAACCTGGAATAAGGAATAAAGTTTGGGATGACTTTCTTTCTTTCTTCCTCTCCCTTTAAAAAAGAATCTTGTAAGTTTTACCTGAGATGTAGCTCCTCTGGAATCATTGAAGATCTGTCCAACCACTCTGGTAGCAGCAGTGATGTTATTAGGAGTTAATTTATTGGTATCAGATGTTAAAACCTGGGCTTCTCTGGAAATATTGTCAGACTTTTTAGAGATATCGTCTATCTATTAAAAAAAAAAAAACTAACTTAATACATCAACATTTAAACACCTATCAGGCAACTACGGATGAATAGGCTTGAGTTTAGTTGGGCCTCAATCTCTGGAGCGTCACATCCACCAGTTTTTCATATTTGTGTCTTTCCTTATGTAAGTTATGTAACAATTTCAAACTTATATAACACTTCTATGCTGTTGCATCTAATAATTTTTAAATGGATTTTTATCTTATATATGTTTTTTCATTTCATTTTCCAAGTTAATCATTTTTATTGTGTTTTACAAGAGTATTGATCTGCCATGGGTTGGAGATTTTAAAAACTAGCTTTTCAGCACAGTTTGGACAGCACTGACCTAGACAACCACCACCTCAGCTACCAACTGGCTTCCAGGCTCTGTTGTGCACCTACAGCAGGGGCCCCCAAACTACGGCCTGCGGGCCACATGCGGCCCCCTGAGGCCATTTATCCGGCCCCCGCCGCACTTCCGGAAGGGGCACCTCTTTCATTGGTGGTCAGTGAGAGGAGCACAGGATGCATCCTGTGTGCTGTATGTGGTGGCGACACAAAGCGCAGCAATGCGGGATGCATGTGTCAGGGCTCCGGAAGCGCGTCATATCACTTGTTACGGCTAGCAGTGACAAACATGGAACCAGACACTGACCATCTCATTAGCCAAAAGCAGGCCCATAGTTCCCATTGAAATACTGGTCAGTTTGTTGATTTAAATTTACCTGTTCTTTATTTTAAATATTGTATTTGTTCCTGTTTTGTTTTTTTTACTTTAAAATAAGATATGTGCAGTGTGCTTAGGGATTTGTTCATAGTTTTTTTATAGTCCGGCCCTCCAAAGGTCTGAGGGACAGTGAACTGGCCCCCTGTGTAAAAAGTTTGGGGACCCCTGACCTACAGTATATTAATTCCTATTGTCATTAGTGGAGCTGGAGGTCAACGTGTGTCTGTCTGTCTGTCTGCCTGTGCGTATGTGTATTCATTTTCCACTAGATGGCAGCAATATTGCAAAAATCAAAGCAAGATTATAGGTTAGTCAAGCTAAGGAAAGAGTTGGGAGCAATATCCAGTCAGAAGACAGACACAGCTCTCAATAGCCAGGTCCCCGCTCCATGCTAAGCGCTTTGCTAAATGTTTTACAGGTGTTTTCACATTTAATATGCAAAACAAGATTATGAGTTGAGCATTCTCATTCCTATTTAAAGCCTTGGAGAACATATAAAGCAAACCCAAAGGTCACTTAGCTTGGAAGTGGAGAGCTAATAATCAAATACGGGCTTGTCAGATTCCAGAACCTCATTTCTTTCCCACAGTCTGTGTGGTTGGCACAACCTACGTGGTTGGCAGCCCCCTCCACACCCACTACCATCCCCACCCCTGCCCATCTACAATTAGATAGCTGGTATGATACAGCGTGTAAAGTCAAAAGCAACCCCATCGCTTTTTGGCTGTGATTCACCGAGCAAAATACTGCACCTCTCAGAGCCAGTTTTCCTGTCTATAAAATGAGCACATCCATACTTATCCATAGAGGTGCTACAGGAATCAAACATGATAAAGTAGTATAAAATGTTCAGCACAGCCTGTAACATGAGTTAGTGCTCAATAATTAGTGTTATTAGCTATGATTGTCTATAATATGGGAATAACATCTAACTCACAGAGATTCAATAAAAACTAAATAATATATAATACACAGGGCACCTAGGAGAATCTCATAAAGATAAGTTTCCTCTTTCACCCCTTGTTTGGCCCCAGGTGTTAGCTATTCTACGTATTTACATTTGGGTATATCCTTAGTCAAAATAATTTGATCTGCCTAAAAACTTTTCTACTCAAATATACTTTCTATTTCACCTGCTCACAGATACAGCCCTGAGACTACCATCAGGATCTGGAGTTTCCTACTTCAAAAGGTCTTTGGTAATAGTATTTTTTTTTCTTCTGATGTAGACCATTAAAATATCTTCCTTTTGTTCTCAAATGTCAAGGATCTGTTTTTGGTCAGAACTTCACTGGTTTAAAAAGATGAGGCTGTTTAAAATGTGCTATATAGTCTGACCAGGTGGTGGCGCAGTGGATAGAGCATTAGGCTGGGACGAAGAGGACCCAAGTTTGAAACCCCAGGTTGCTGGCTTGAGCGCGGGCTCATCTGGTTTGAGAAAGGCTCACCAGCTTGAGCCCAAGGTCGCTGGCTAGAGCAAGGGGTCACTTGCTCTGCTGTAGTACCCCAATCAAGGCACATATGAGAAAGCAATCAATGAACAACTAAGGTGCTGCAACAAAGAATTGATGCTTCTCATCTCTCTCCCTTCCTGTCTGTCTGTCCCTATCTGTCCTTCTCTCTGTCTCTGTCACACTCACGCAAAAATGTGCTAAAGATGATTATTTGCTAATATTTGCCTGAGCAACATGTTCAATTATCCTTTTTCAGAAACAGATGTCAACTTAAAATAAAAAGTTTTTAGTTAATAGTTTTTACTATTTCTAATTTGAGTGTTTTAAAAAGCATTAATTTGACCATCAGGCTTTTTCCAGTAGCCTATTATCACATAGGCCACCAGGCATACCTGCATTTCCAGGGTTCCCAGATTTACACTGCAATTTCCTATCACCACTGCTTGTAATTTTATTTCTCCCTCATCAGTAAAGTTGCACAGCCGGGTGGCTTTCGGATTGCCCGCTTTAATAAACAGAAACAAGAAAAAGACAGTGTTTGCAAAGATGGCCACAGCAACTGCATGCTCCTGTACACACACCCCTTCACAATATGACTTTGCTGGTCTTCTCATCACGAGGTGGTCAGTTCCTCTATTTGCTGAATCTAGGCTGGCCTTATAGCTTTCTTTGACCAATAAAATGTGCTAAATATGACATTGTATAAGTTCCAGAACTTAGGCCTCGAGAAGCCTTGAAGTTCTGGCCTTTGTCCTCTTGGAATGATATCCTGAGACTGTCATATAAGGAAGCAAGTCTAATCTACTAGGGCAGTGGTTCTCAACCTTTCTAATGCCGTGACCCCACAATACAGTTCCTCATGTTGGGGTGACCCCAAGCCAAAAAATAATTTTGGTGGCTACTTCATAACTGTAATTTTGCTACAGTTATGATTCGGAATGTAAATATCTGATACGCACTATGTATTTTCCGATGGCTTTAGGTGACCCCTGTGTTTTGGTCGTTCGACCCCCGCCGGAGTCGCGACCCACAGGTTGAGAACCGCTGTACTAGGGGATGAGAGGCCACATAGAGGAGAACTGAGGCACCCCAGCCAACAGTCAGCACCAATGCCCCCATGTGAATGAGGTCATCTTAGACCTTCTACTGCCAAGTCCATCTACAGTCAACCCACAAAACCGAAAAAGCTGAATCATTATTGTTTTAAGCTACTGAGTTTGGGGTGGTTTGTTACACAGCGGTAGAAAAATAAATCAGTTACCACAAGTATATTTTAGGCAGATAACTACTTGTCTTGATTTTTAAACCTGGTATTCAAAAGAACAGTTGACTGTCTCCTTCCTTTGAAGTCTTCAAGGAAGAGTTGCCTTCCAGCAGGGAGGGACAGGGCTTTAAATTGAATGTGCTGAGGAAATATGAGGCTAAGAGAGCAGAAACAGTATGGAAACTCCTACTAGATATTGAATTATAAGTTGATCCTTCTTCTTCCAAACCGAGATACCGCCTGAAAGGTAAAGAGCTCTATTGTATCGAAGCACCTATTTGATATTTAGTTAGCTCTCAATAAATACTTTTTTTTTTTTTTTTAATTTTTATTTATTTATTTTTATTTTATTTATTCATTTTAGAGAGGAGAGAGAGGGGAAGAGAGAGAGAGACAGAGAGAGAGGAGAGAGAGACAGGGGGGAGGAGCTGGAAGCATCAACTCCCATATGTGCCTTGACCAGGCAAGCCCAGGGTTTCGAACCGGTGACCTCAGCATTTCCAGGTCGACGCTTTATCCACTGCGCCACCACAGGTCAGGCTCAATAAATACTTGTTGAATCATTGGATTTATTTTCTAGGATTATCACCTGATCATCCTGACCTTCATGTCCATTTATGGCTAATACTTAAGAGGCCGTTACTAGATAAAATCACCTTCAGCTGTCATTACAAAGATAGCTGATCAGTAGATCAAACTTTCCTCAGGACCAGCTCTGGACACTGCTTCTTGGGAAACAACCAGAAATACTGAAATTAGAGATAGCTTCTAGAATACTTAAAGTAGAGGTTTAGAATACTTCAAGTAGAAGGTTGAGGTCACTGTTATGTGATGTTTCCACCTCTATACTATGACATAATAAAAATTTCAAACACATATGTAGAATTTTATTTTTTAAGCAGCCTTATTTCAAATGCAGCTTTTCCTCTATATCTACCTACTGAAAATCATTAAAAAGTATTTTGCTCATTTGCTATATAAACTTGAATAGTTATAAGTAATTCTTAATATAAAACTAAATGCAAATTTGCCACTAGAATCTATATTTTTAAAATTATTTTATGGGCTCATTCTGAAATTCAAAAGCACGTATAATAAACATTTTCATAATAGTTGCTCAGAAAAGAATATAAATAAGCAATTGAAAGATATTGATTGTCTTGTCACAAAAATGTAATATGTATTAAGCAAGTGTTTTAACCCTTGGTGGGTATATTACTGACATTTTTACTCTTCCTGATTATTGGCACACAGTTATGCCTTTTTGTACCTATAGCTGTCTTATAAATTATTGTAAAATACTTAAAACTACAAAACATATAAAAATGAAGATAATAGGTATGCATAAACATACCATATAGTATAAAAAGTATCAATACAGCTGAGCACCCTCTTAGCTTTTGCTGAAGAGGCTGGTAGTACCCATGAGAAGAGTAGTATCATGAATACTTGAGTAAGAATGAAATACATGTGGGCAGAGGCAATATGGATTCTGCAATGGAATACCAATCTACATAATCTAAGAGATAATGTATTTCCTTCTACACAGGAAAGAGCAGTACATGGAATTTATTTAGTGCTTCAAAGAGCCCTTGGTGTAAACAAAAGTAAACATCTAAAAAAATGTAAAATTCTTCTTAGGGTCATTCTTGATAAAAGTTCTAGCAAACATTTTTACAAATGAGCTAGAATTGGCTGTGTAATTGAGCTATCCAATTTTGAAGAAAGTGGATAATAACCCGTAGGAAGATGAGAAGTATGAGGATTGGTCGGATGAAAGTCCATGCAAACAAAAAACACGTAAAACATTTAGGGAAAATAATTGGCTCAGTGGGCTCTAAGCTTTCAGGAAAGGGGTCTATGAATTTCTAAGAGCTACTCTCAGAAGACATTACCCAATGTTCCATTAAAATCAAATAAGCCATCAAAATTCTAAATACCATTATGGAGAGTGTTAAAAATAGAAAATATTATGTGTGCCTTTCTTTATGGAATACCTCTCTGCAAGCAAGGTCATCATGCTTCAAGAAAGGTATGATGAAACTAGACAATGTTGCAAGATGGATAACTAAAATGCCCAAGGATGCCTGACCTGTGGTGGCGCAGTGGATATAGCATCGACCTGGAATGCTGAGGTCGCTGGTTCAAATCCACTGGCTTGCCCAGTCAAGGCACATACGAGAAGCAGCTACTACGAGTTGATGCTTCCTGCTCCTTTCTCTTCTCTCTCTCTCTCTCTCTCTCTCTCTCTCTCTCTCAAATCAATAAATAAAATCTTAACAATAAATAGATAAATAAAATAACCAAGGAAATGAAGTACTCCCAACTATGAATAGATTTAGCTGTGCATCTCTACTTAGGTAAAATCTGAAAAGAGATATGGCCTAAATCAATAATGTACCTAATTTTTTTTATTGAGACAAATTATATAACTTAAAGAGCCAATGTTATGGGGGGAGGTAGAGAGGGTAAATGGGAGATAAATGGTGATAGAAGGAGACTTTATTTGGGGGTGGTAAGCACATAGTGCAATGTACAGGTGATGTCTTATAGACTTGAACACCTGAAACCCATATAATTTTATGTCACTGCAATAAGTCAAAGTAAATATAAATAAAGAAATTTAATTTAATTATAAAAGAAGAGCAGACATTAACCTGATCAAACTCCAGGAGATAGAGTAAGCTGGAAAAATTAAACAACTGAAGAAGTAGTAAAAGAAATTTACCAATTAAGGTATTAAAATTCATATTAAGGTTTTTAGGAAAATCAGAATTATGTGAGGTAATACCCTAAACTTTGGACATTGGCATTATAAGAGAGAACCAAACCCTTTTATAAAACTCCCCTTGTTGCCTTTTCCAGGAACCTAGTACTAGTTACAGGGATGATAGTTACGACTCAGTATAGGGATTTATATGCCTAAACAGGGGAGATGTTTAGAAAAGGACATACCATTTGGAGTTTCCTTCCCACATTTTTCCATGGAAGATCCATATCTTCCGACTGGAATTCTTGGAAAAGTAAAGTTCATACAGGTACTGTTTTCACAGAAATTAACTACAATAAAAAGAAAATTTTTTTTATTTTAAGTTATACTTTTTTTCAACTTTCAAACCAGATAAAAGTCAAAGTTCAAAACATACCCAGTATAATTTGAAGAATAACAGAAAGTTTATAGGACTCATTGGCTCACCAGGAACTTTATACTTTCTTATCCAGTTAAGTTACCACCATTAGAAAAACTAGTATGTTAGATAACAGGTTCCAGTTAAAATGTGCACAACATATAACTTGGTAGAGGTAGGATGTAGTCACTAAACATAACAGCAAGAATAGGGTATTAACTTAGTTAAAATTTTGAAAACCTAGAGCCTATAGTGGCAAAGTGTATCATGAGGATGTGGGTCAAAGAAAAACAGCCAAAGTCTTGGGTATGTGGAATATGCTGGCTGGTAGGAGTGTAGAAAATGGCTGGAGTGTGCTTCTGGAACTCTGGAGCCTAAGCAGGCAGCATGAAGTGTGCAGTGTTGAGAAACACATTGCAGATGGACAGGTGAATTTGAACTCTGATTCTTAGATACCATTGATTGAAGTCAAACCACTAATTAATAACATTTTTTTAGGAGAAGAAAAAAAACAAAAACTTCATCCAAGTATATACTCAGATTGAACAATGCATCTTGATTTCATAAAAGCTAAATAGTGTTAGTATTGTGATATTTAAAATGGTATGATATGGCTCATCACCAGTTGAAAAAAACCTAAGAAAACCCAATCACCCACTACTCTCTATTGAACACTGCATCCAAAAGAAAAGCAATGACGAGTTTACAGAGAAACTTGATAGTTGGGAAACAGACAAGATACATTGAACTTACAGGTAAATAGCCAAAGAAGAAAACTCAAACACATCTTAAAGCCATTATTATTATGCCCATGTTACTATAATCATTAATAGAAGCTTTGCTGCTGTCCTAATTAACACAAGAGTCACCTAACCCTGACAACCCAGTATTATCCCAAGAAACTTACTTATTGTACATCTCAGTCCTGTCCACTCTTCTGGACAAATGCATCTGCCATTTTGAAAGGTTCCACTATTCTGGCAGAACCCTATAGGATCGGTTGATGAGGAGGTAGATGTTCCTAAAAAACAATGAATAACACAATCGTATATGAACTGGCTGATTTGTTTCTCCTTTTAAGTTTGTGGCCTTTAATTTTCATATGTGAAATCATTACTTTGAGTAGCATTGCTGAGGTATATTCTTTATAATATTATCACATGGTAAAGAATGATAAATATACTTTATAGATGCTAAAATACTACATTTGAAAGACACAACACCTTGACCAAGAACATTAGAACCTATTTAGGGAAACAAGAGATTATACAGGTGACAGATAGATGATAGATTATAGGTAGATATAGAGATGATAGATAGATTAGATAGATAGATAGATAGATAGATAGATAAGTAGATAGATACATAGATACATAGATGATAGATGATAGATACATAGAAAGATAGATAGATACATAGATAGATGATAGATAGATAGATAGATAGATAGATAGATAGATAGATAGATAGATAGATAGATGATAGACAAGGTAGATAGACCAACTCAATACACAAATTTGTAAGTGCTGTACGAATATAGAAGAGAGATGATGAGGACAGAGGTAACTATCCAGGGAAGACTTTCCAGAAGAGCTGTTATTTGAATCAAACTTTAAGACTAAATCTAAGAAGCCAAATGCAAATGGATAGCCCAAGAAGGCAAGATACAATGTACAAAATACAAAAACTTGGAAAGTTCTGATCTGTCTGAGAAACAGAGAAAAGCTTAATATATCAGGAGCACAGATTCTATGTAGAGCAATAGCAGGACATGGATTGGATTATGAGTAGTTTTATAGACCAAGGCAAGTGGATTTAATACTGCAGGAGCCTAGAGAGGGTCCTGAGCAACATAATAAAGAATTTTTTTTTGGAAGATACCTCAGGCAGTATAGGAGTAAGGCAAGTAAGATCCATTAAGTGAGGACCCAATCTAAAGCAGTAGCTTTAAGGAGGTTAGGTGTCAATAGATTAAGAAAGCATACCTGGGTTAGGATTATAACAATGTAGTGACTGGTTATTTTGGGTTGGAGACACTAAATTTGAAGACAAGGTGGGTGTTGAACAAATTAACTAAGCTTGGCTTTGGCTGATAGGCTCAGTGGATAGAATGTCGGCTCAGCATGTAGCTATCCTGGGTTCCATCCCCAGTCAGGGCACACAGGAGAAGCAACCATCTGTTCCTCTTCCCTGCCATCTCTTCCTTCTCTTCCTTCTCTTGCAGCCAGAGGCTCAGTTTGTTTGAGCGTGGGCCCCAGGCACTGAGGATAGCTTGGTTGATTCAAGCTTCAGCCCCAGATGGGGGGTGCCGGGGAGATCCTGGCCAGGGCACATGCAGAAGTCTGTGTCACTATCTCCCCTCCTTTCACTTAAAAAAAAATTAACGAAGCTTAATAATATGAAGAAGTTCTACTTCCAATAATGATGAAGTAGATTGTACTATATTAACCCTCTTACAGATAACAATTTAAAACTTTGGACAAAAGTAAAGCAATTAACTAGAGGACATTGGACAGCAATTAAAAGCATACAGAAAATGAAAGGTATTACAAGTTTATACAGTCTTTCCACTAAGTGCACTACCTAGTCGATTCAGCAGGAGGGGTTGAAAATCCAGCAGAAAGCTAGTTTTAATGGGTCAGGGTGTGGAAGAAACCTGTGTGGGGCTAGCATAACAACTGGAAGTTGAAAAGAGAGATTCTAGAATGGATGACACCATATAGAAGAAAGGCTCAAAGTGTGTGTGTGAATTTCCCTCAAATATAGGGAGAAAAAAGTTTAAAAAATAAAGAGAGCTTCAGGAACATTTGGGAAAACTTCAAGCAGTCCAATCTATATGCAATTGGAGTCACAGAGGGGAGAAGAGATGAAATTGAGCCAATAAAATATCTGAAGAAATAATGTTCACTATTTTTCAAATTCAGTTAAGAACCTTAACCTATAGATCCAAGAAGCTCAGTAAAGTGCAAATAAAATAAATATAAGAAAATGACATTTAGGCCCTGGCCAGTTGGCTCAGCGGTAGAGCGTCGGCCTGGCGTGCAGGGGACCCGGGTTCGATTCCTGGCCAGGGCACATAGGAGAAGCGCCCATCTGCATCTCCACCCCTCCTCCCCTCCTCCCCTCCTTCCTCTCTGTCTCTCTCTTCCCCTCCCGCAGCCAAGGCTCCATTGGAGCAAAGATGGCCCGGGCGCTGGGGATGGCTCCTTGGCCTCTGCCCCAGGCGCTAGAGTGGCTCTGTTCACCGCAGAGTGATGCCCTGGAGGGGCAGAGCATCGCCCCCTGGTGGGCAGAGCGTCGCCCCTGGTGGGCGTGCCGGGTGGATCCCAGTTGGGCGCATGCAGGAGTCTGACTGTCTCTCCCTGTTTCTAGCTTCAGAAAAGTACAAAAAAAAAAAAAAAAAAAGAAAAGAAAATGACATTTAGACACATTATGGTAAAACTGCTGGAACTCAACAATAAGGAGGAAATCCCAAAACCAACCAACTACTGACCCAGACAATTTTACTGGTGAATTAGGGAAGAAATAATACCAAGCTTATATATACTCTTTCAGAATATAAAGAAAGGGATAAACTTCCCAAATATTTCGTAATCTTAGGATAACTCTTTTTTTTTCTTTTTTTTAAGGATAACTCTTATATCAATATATAATGAAGACATAAGAAAAGAAAATTACATACCAATTAACCTCATTTATACAGATGCAAAAAGTCCTTTAAAAAGAGCAGCAAATTAAATCTAGCAGAATATAAACTCTATAATGTATTATGACCAAGTAAAGTTTATTCTAAGAGTGGAAGGTTGGTTTAACAATAGAAAATCAGGCCCTGGCCAGTTGGCTCAGTGGTAGAGTGTCTGCCTGGCATGTGATGTCTCCGGTTTGATTCTCAGTCAGGGCACACAGGAGAAGTGATCATTTGCTTCTCACTACTCCCCCTTCTCTCTCTCTCTCTCTCTCTTTTTTCCTCCTGCAGCCATGGTTCAATTTGGTTCTAGCACATCAGCTCCAGGTGCTGAAGATAGGTCTGTGGAGCTTCTGCCTCAGGTGCTAAAAATAGCTCGGTTGTGAGCATAGACCCAGATGGGCAGAGCATTGGCCCCAGACAGGGGTTGCTAGGTGGCTACCAGTTGGGGCATGTGCAGGAGTCTGTCTCTCTATCTCCCTCCTCTCACTTGGAAAAAGAAGAAAAAGAAAGAAAATAGAAAATCATTCATTTTCACCATATGACAGAATAAAGGAAGAAAACCATATGTTCATTTCAATAAGTACAAGGAGCAAAACGCATCTAACTTATTTTTTAACTCTCAGTAAACAAGGAATAAAAGAAAACTTTCTCAAACTGATGATTCATCTATGTAGATCCTTCCAATAATATCATACTTAATAGTATAATAGTGAATGCTTTTCCCCTGAGATTGACAGAAAAAAGTTTAATATAATTTTCTAACCACTTTTATTCAATATTGTACTGAAGATGCTAGCCAGTGCTATAAACAAGAAAAGGAAATAAAAACCATAAAATTAGTAAAGGAAAAACTAGAGTTATCTTTTGTTGCAGATGACATCATCAAATATGTTCAAAATCCTCAGGTGTCTCGAAAAGAACTACTTGAATTGATAAGTGAATTTAGCAAGGTTGCATGATGCAATATATACATATATATTATTTATACATATTAGTGATTGAAAAATTATATTATAAAATTATTTCTATTTAAATTACAATAAAATTTATTAAAATTTTTGGAAATAAATTTAACTGACAAAAGAAGTATATCCATAAGTATACATTAGAATTGTAACTCTAATTATAAGTTAGAATTTTAATTTTTTTTTAAATTTATTTATTCATTTTTAGAGAGAGAGAGGGGAAAGAGAGAGGGAGCGAGAGAGAGAGAGAGAGAAGGGGGAAGAGCAGGAAGCATCAACTCCCGTATGTGCCTTGACCAGGCAAGCCCAGGGTTTTGAACTGGTGACCTCAGCACTCCAGGTCAACGCTTTATCCACTGCACCAGCACAGGTCAGGCTAGAATTTTAATGTTTAAATTGTAAAATATATATATATATATACATTACTTATAATAATACAAATAGACTATTTTTTTAAATGTATACAAGACTTAAGAAGACACTTCATAAAAGAAGATACATGGATGAGCACTAAGCACATGAAAATGTTCAGCATTTTAGTCATCAGGGAAATGTAATTTGAAATCAGAATGAATTTCAAATGACAAAAATGGCTACAATTAAAAAACTGACAATGCTAAATGTGGTTGAGGATGTGTAACAATTAGAACTCTAGCAAATTGCTGCTGCGAATTTCAAATGGTACAACCGTTTTTGGAAGGCTGTGTGACAAGACTCTAATAAAGGTAAAAGTACACTTATCTATGACACAGAAATTCCATTCCTAGACAGTTATGAAAAATAAATGGAAATCTACACCCACAAAGAAACTTCTACAAGAACTCTCCTAGCACCTGTGGTGGTGTTACTGTATGCCACCTGGATCCTCCTCTTTAGGACTGAAGCACGCGTTCCTTCAGCTTTCGGGAATGTTGGCAACTGAGAACACTTAGCTGGGTCTTAGTCTAAAGAAACTGCCTCAATTAAAGAGAGTTAGCTCATGCAAGGTCCTCATGACACATGCCATGCCTGGACAATGCCAGGAAATAAAGGTTCAGTCTTAATACCTTAAAGAGTATATTTTCCAGACAGCTGTACTATGTATCCCATCTCACTCTAACAGAGTAATGATGACACTTCTCTATTGAGAGGTGGGTTTTTGTTCCCTCTCCTGGAATCAAGTGGACTTTTGTATCTGCCTCCACCAATAGAGCAGGAGAAACAATGTTCTCTTAGACCATAACAATGTTATGACTAGACCATAAGAGGAGATTTGGCTTCCACCAAGCTCTCTCTCACTCAGGATATATATGCCTTGGGAGACTTGAGCCTAGAGGTGACATAAAAAACCTGGCTACTCTGAAGCCTGTATGCAGGAAGTATCAAAGAGAGAAACTACATAGAGATGGAGAAGCATCAGGAGCTTCAGCTGTTCCAATTTTTTGAGAAAATTTTGACAGAAGCAAAGAGAGAGGAAAAAACCTTACCTATACAGAAACATGGAAAAGAATTACTTTGGAATTCTCTTCAGAAACCACACAAGCAATAAGAGTGGAATGAAGTATTTAAAGTGCTAAAAGAAGAAAACCACCAACAAAGAATTCTGTATCCAAGCGGTTCTTCTTTTAAAGTAAAGGAGAAATAAAGACATACTCAGACAAAAATTGAGGGTATTTGTAACCAGTAGACATACCTTGCAAAAATTGTTAAAAGAAGTTCTTTGGAAAGAAGGAAATAATATAGGTCAAAAACTTGGATCTATATAAAAAAAAAAGAAGAACATTAGAGAAAAAGTAAATGAAGGTAAAATAAAGTCTTTTAGCTTTTTATTCTAAATTCACTTAACAGAAAACAATTTGTTTAAAATAACAGTAGCAATAATATATTAGGTGATAATAGTTATAGGCAAATAAAATGAATGATGAAAATGTTATAAGGGAAAAGGAGAATTAGAGAATACTCTGTTATGAGGCTTTGGCACTACCCGAGAGGCTGTGTGTAATTGTCAGAAAGTGAACTTAGATGAATTGTAAATGTATATTACAAACTTTAGGACAATCATTAAAATATTTTTAAGTATATGCTAAGAAAGGAGTCATTTAAAATGCTCAATTAGTGGTGGAGAACTCGGGGGAGGGGGGAGGTATTCGGGGGGACACTAGAATCTATGTACACTCAATAAATTAAAATTAAATTAAATTAAAAATAAATAAATAAATAAAATGCTCAATTAAAATCAAAGAAGGCAAAAAGAGACAACGGCAGTGGAAGACAGAAAGAAAAGAATGATAAAAACAGTTACAGATATGATAGATATTAATTCAAAATATCAATAATTACTTTAAACAGCATGGTCTGAATATACTAATTATAAGGCAAAGGCCAAATGAGTGAATAAAAAGTAAGATCCAACTATATGTTACCTATAAAAAATTTTTATTCTAAATAAAAGACACCAATAAATTTAAAGTGATGAAGAAAGATATACCATGATAAAACTTATCAAGGGAAAGTTGGAGAGGCTATATTAATTTCAGACATAGTGGACTTCAGAGCAAGAAAACTTATCAGGAATAAAAAGTGACATTATATAAAGATAAAGGGGTTAATTCTCCAAAAAGAACTACCAGGTCTTAATATGTGTCAAAATCAATGAGGCAAAAATTGATAAAAATGCAAAAAAAAAAAAAAGACAAATCCAATACTATATAGTTGGAGACTTAAATACCTTTCCATTAGTAATTGAATGATCCATCAATTAGAAAATCAATGGATATAGTTCAACTGAATAGCTCCATCAGTCAATTAGATCTAACTGACATTTATAGTATATTTTATCCAGTGAGGTCGTCAGAATACAGTCTTCTCAAGCTCACAGGAAGTATTCACTATGACAGATTACATTCTGGGCTATAAAATACACCTTAACAATTTTTAAAAAATTTTTAAACTTAAAATTAAATAAATATATAAATTGTTAAAGAATAAAAATCATACAAAGCATTCTCTCAAACCAAAATGGAATTAAATTAGAAATCAATAACAGAAAAATAGTTGGGCAACTCACCAAATATTTGGAGATTAAATAACATACTTCTAAATGACATATGGGCTAAAGAAATCTCAAGAAATTTTTTAAAACAATATTTTGATCTAGTGAAAAAAGAGGTTAAGTTTCATCAAAAAGCAATGCTTACAGGTACATTTATTGCACTAAATGTGTGCGGTAGAAAAGAAAAAAAGATATCAGATTAATTATCTAAATTTCCACCTGACTAAACTAGAGAGAAGAACAATTTTAGTCTAAAGGAAAAAGAAGAAAACAAATAATAAAATATTAGGACAGAAATCAATAAAGTTGAAAACAGGGAAGAGAAAATCAATAAAATCAAAAGGTATTTGAAAAAACCATTAAAACTGACAAACCTCTAGCCAGTATAACAATGAAAAAAAGAAAGAAGGCACAAGTTACTAAAATCAAATATTAAAAAATGTATCATCACTACTAATCCCATGAACATTCCATGAATAATAAAAGATTATGAATAACTTATGTCCACATATTTGATAACTTAGATGAAGTGGATACATTTCTCTAAGGATACAATCTATCAAATACACAAACAGAAATAATCAGAATAGACCTATATTGATGAAAAAACTAAATCCATAAAAATAACCTTCCAAAACAAAAAGCACCAGACTCATATTCATGATAAAAACTCTTAGCAAAGTAGGAATATAGTGGAACTGCATCAATTTGATATAGAACACCTACAGAAACAGCTAATCTCATACTTAATAATAAGATATTAATTGCTTTTCCCTAAGATTGAGATTATCTACTGCTATTTGATATTATACTGGAAGTCCTAGCTAATGCAATAAAGCGAGAAAAAGAAATAAAAGGTATTCAGATTGGGTGAAAAAAAAAAAACAAATAGTCTTCATTCAGAGATGACATAATTGTCTCTATAGAAAATCCCAAAGAATCTCTCACACACACTCTCTCTCTCTCTCTCTCTCTCTCTCTCTCTCTCACACACACACACACACACACACACACACACACACACACACAAACCCTGGAAATAATAAGCAACTATACCAAAATTTTGAGATACAAGGATATTATGCAAAAGTAAGTTGCTTCTCTTGGGGGTTTCTGCTCTGTGTAGATAGGTCAAATTTAGATTCTATAGCCTGGGGTTTAAATTACTGGTAGTAACTTTTTTTTCCCCCCCTATTCATGAGCCTGAACAGATGATAGGGTTATTTAATGCTTCTCTGGGCTGAGAACTTTTTAAATCTCCTTGTCATGGTTAAGGCAACTCCCCCGCCCCCCCCCCCACACACACACACACATTGGTTTGAGTATGAGAGAGGAAAGGGGGAAGGGAGAGAGAAAGAGAAGCTCCAACTCTTTCCATTTTGTTGTCCACTGACTGATTGCTTCTCATATTCGCCCTGACCAGGGATAGTACCTGGGACCTTGGTGCACCAGAACAACACTCTATTCACTGAGCCACCAAGTCAGGGCCAAGGCAACTCTTTAAGGCTTAAGGTGTTATGCCTGTGGTTCAGATCCAGCTTCTCTACTCCACACAGGATGGAAGTCTTGCCTTCTGTCCTCATGTATGCATGGAAGCCACAATCTCCAGTCACTGGAGTTTATGCTAGGAACCGCTCACCAGTATGTTATTAACTTTTCTCTTTGTTTCTGCAGCCTGAGATTGCCCTTCAAGAAAAATGCCTGTTTATATATTTAAATGATTATTACATTTTATTTCTAGCTTCCTCGCATTTGTAAGTAAGAAGGAGGCCTATCTATGTCTACTCAGTCTGCCTTTTTTGCTGTAAGTTAAGAACCATTCTTACACCTGAATATTTTGACTCCCTTTAGAGCAAGAGCCATAGCTTATATTTCTAGGTTCTCCCACAATGCCAAGTGCCTGGAAGGTACCAACAAATGTGTGCTGACTGGCTCCTTTGCCATTTGCATTTCAATTAAGGATATCAAGCCCAAGCTGAGCTACGCACTCTATTGTGATCATATTTTTAACACCCTATGCTCCCTAGTTCAAGACCCTACCTTCTCAAATGCCTAAATTACCCATGAAATATAACAAAAGTAGCATTGGTATATTTAAGCTACTGTGTTTTAAGTAAACAAAGTCAGACCCAGAAAGATTAAGTGTCTTGTTTATATCATATAACTAACTAGCTTTTGAAATTACAGACTCATAAAAGTAACATTAATTATTCACTAGCCCAACTTCCTTAATTATATATAGAGTACACAGAGAGTAAATTTTACATAAAAAATAGTTTGTTCCAGATAAATAATTAATTGATAGATGAGTGGGGACTAGAATTCAGATCTCTTGGTTACTAATCAAGTGCTCCTGCTTCCTCATCCCAGTGCTTACCTGTATCACAGGGAAAGCAAGTGAGCATCAGTTTCTTTTTACTGGAGAATCTATATACTGGAACATATTTAGTAGTAGTGTTTTTCTTTTATAAAATTGGCATAACATTAATAACATTTCCCTATGTTGTAATAAGTAAGATTTGTAGAAATATGAACCCTAATTTCAATATCTTTACTACGCATTATGAAAATTAAATGCAGACTATATGTGGCCCATATATCCTACTGCTTTAGAAAAATAACATAAAATATTAAAATTTCAAATGGAAAATGTGAATTGAATTTCTTCTCCTAAATTAGACAAAAATTAAAATCATTTACAAAAGTTTTAGCTCGATTAAATGGGAGAATAAAAATATTTTTCCTTAGCCAAAAAAAATTCCATCAGGAAACTCTAGTGTCTGGTTTAGAGTCTTTATGGGTTTAAAATCCACATATCTGTTATTTGTGCCAGGCGAAAATTTTGAAATATTTGGATGAGGATAAAGTTTACTCTTAAATGACAGAACAATGTTCAGAAAAGTTTAAAAATTTAAACAAATAGCGTGACCAGTGAGGATGCGGTGGATAGAGCGTCGACCTGGAAACTGCAGTCTCAGGTTCAAAACCCCGAGGTCGCCAGCATGGGTGCAGACTTGTCAGCTGGAGCATGGGAATGGCTGGCTTGAGTGTGGGTTCATCAACATGATCCCATGGTTACTGACTTAAGCCCAAAGGTCACTAGTGGGCTTGAAGCCCAAGGTTGCTGGCTTGAGCAAGGGGTCACTGGCTCAACTGGAGTCAAGGCACATACGAGAAGCAATCCATGAACAACTAAAATGATGCAACTACAAGATGATGCTTCTCATCTCTCTCCCTTCCACTCTCTCTCTAGAAGAAAAACAAATAATACACATAAAGTGTAATCTTGAGGTAAAGGTTGCTCAATTTAACTACTTACTTATTTCAATAAGCTGGTCAGTATTTTAATAAAATTTGCCTCAGTGGTGTAATATAATACAAATATTTTTTTAAAAACAAATGCAGGAAGACATGGCGGTCCCTAGAACTGTTCCTGTTTCTGTTATGTGCTAGTCAATTGAACTTAATGATTAAACCTACTGTAGAGTTTCAGTCTGATAAACTCTTTAAATCCAAAGGTCCAATATAGGGCAGTGGCATCAATTCAAGTTATATTTCAGGGAGTGGAGAAAACTATGCACTAAATTATCCAAAAATTCATAAGTTAAAAATAGTAGCCAGCATTCATTGAGTGCCTACACTGCATTAAACATCATTTTAAACTTGTACATCTTTAATCCTCATAACAGCCCTATAAGGTAGGGTTTGTTACTACTCCCATAATAGGAAAACTGAGGCAGAAATGTTGAGGAACTTACTCAAATTTACTCAGCTAGTAAGAGCTGGCATTGGAATTGGAATTTGGGCAGTCGGGCTCCAAAGCTTTTCCTCCCCGACTCTTGCACTGTTTTCCCACCAGCTCTAATGGACACACTCTTCACAACCACACTCTATATTAGATATCCTTCAATAACATGTCTTATCAAAGACTGATTGTATTCAGAATTCCAAGAGTAAATAGCAAACACCTAGAAATCAAGGAAAAATCCGCTAAGCCAAGGTTCTAGCCTCTTAATTTAAGAAAGTGACTTTAGAGAGTATTTGAGATCTTACTTCCTGGAAATTGTCATCAGTTTTGGCTCAAATAAACTCATAAATATTCTTTAAAAAGTGACTTTAAAAACAGAATCAGCAACTTAAACATAACCAATTCTGATGTCAAAATAAGCCACGCCCCTGGACCAATTACATAACAAGATTTATTCCTCAAAAATTCCCTTTCCTTTTATGAGAATTATTTTCCTGATTTAGAGAGTGGTTATATAAAGAAGCAAGAAGAGAGACCAGTAATGGACCAGAGGACAGATTTACAATAGCAGGATGAAGACTTAATACTACAACTGCCTAAAACCCAACTTTATCTCTTCAGAAAACGCCTCTCTGGACCTTGGTTAAACCTCCAAATGCAATCTGTCCTCTATGCAGCAACAGTCATATGAGTTGGATTTATCATCAAATTTGTCTCTTGAGGAAGTACTATAATTCAGTAACATGAAAACCAGCTACCTGTGAACAAATTATTTTCTAAAAATCAATAAATTCCCCTGGACCTCTCCCTTACAACACACATTTGGGAATATTTCAACCTAAAGTTTCATGTTAGCCTGAGGCATAAGTGAGTCTTGTGATAAGGGAATGAAGGTTAGGGCAGCTGGAGAAGGTGGGAAAGAATCTCATGGTGGCAGAGAGCAGTAAGTCCTAAGATCCAGAAGATGCATAGGATATAGTTGAATAAGGCATAATTATCATGACTAATATGTTAGGAGGTTAAAATACTCTCCTATTGGTAAGAGTTAAAGAAAACATCCCCTACTATTATGATTACGAACACTTTCCAACCGTGTAAGCTTTAAAATAGTCTATGAGCCTCAGTTTTCCTATCTGTAACATGGGCATAATATCAGCCTCAAAAGTGATTGTCAGGATTAAATGAAATGAGGGATGTGAATTTTTTAGCCTAGTACCTGGGATATAGTAAGGTGTTTTCTTAATTGTCAGTTTTATAATATAAAATAATGAAATAATCATGATTCTTCCCTTAAAAATAAATTTAAAAACAATTTATCTCTATACCCAAGTAACGGGACCAAAGCAAAACCATTCATTGGCTACATAAAGTGGGGCGAGAGGAGGCAAAAAGAGAGGGAGTGGAGTGGAGTGGAGTGGAGTGGAATGAGTGGAGTGGAGTGGGGTGGAATGAGTGGAGTGGAGTGGAGTGGAGTAGAATAAGTGGAGTGGAGTGGAGTGGAGTGGAGTGAAGTGGAGTGGAGTGAAGTGGAATGAGTGGAGTGGAATGAGTGGAGTGAAGTGGAGTGGAGTGGAGTGGAGTGGAATGAGTGGAGTGGAGTGGAATGAGTGGAGTGAAGTGGAGTGGAGTGGAGTGAAGTGGAGTGGAGTGAAGTGGAGTGGAATGAGTGGAGTGAAGTGGAGTGGAGTGGAGTGGAATGAGTGGAGTGGAGTGGAGTGGAATGAGTGGAGTGAAGTGGAGTGGAGTGGAGTGAAGTGGAGTGGAGTGAAGTGGAGTGGAATGAGTGGAGTGGAGTGGAGTGGAGTGGAATGAGTGGAGTGGAGTGGAGTGAAGTAGAGTGGAGTGGAGTGGAATGAGTGGAGTGGAGTGGATTGAGTGGAGTGGAGTGGAGTGGAGTGGAATGAGTGGAGTGAAGTGGAGTGGAATGAGTGGAGTGAAGTGGAGTGGAGTGGAGTGAGTGGAGTGGAGTGGAGTGGAGTGGAATGAGTGGAGTGGAGTGGAGTGAGTGGAGTGGAGTGGAGTGGAGTGAGTGGAGTGGAGTGGAGTGGAGTGGAATGAGTGGAGTGGAGTGAAATGGAATGAGTGGAGTGGAGTGGAATGAGTGGAGTGGAGTGGAATGAGTGGAGTGAAGTGGAGTGGAGTGGAGTGAAGTGGAGTGGAGTGAAGTGGAGTGGAATGAGTGGAGTGAAGTGGAGTGGAGTGGAGTGGAATGAGTGGAGTGGAGTGGAGTAGAGTGGAGTGAGTGGAGTTGAGTGGAATGAGTGGAGTGGAGTGAAGTGGAGTGGAATGAGTGGAGTGGAGTGGAGTGGAATGAGTGGAGTGGAGTGGAGTGAAGTAGAGTGCAGTGGAGTGGAATGAGTGGAGTGGAGTGGATTGAGTGGAGTGGAGTGGAGTGGAATGAGTGGAGTGGAGTGCAGTGGAATGAGTGGAGTGGAGTGGAATGAGTGGAGTGGAGTGGAATGAGTGGAGTGAAGTGGAGTGGAGTGGAGTGAAGTGGAGTGGAGTGAAGTGGAGTGGAGTGGAGTGGAATGAGTGGAGTGGAGTGGAGTGGAGTGGAATGAGTGGAGTGAAGTGGAGTAGAGTGGAGTGGAGTGAGTGGAGTTGAGTGGAATGAGTGGAGTGGAGTGGAGTGGAGTGGAATGAGTGGAGTGGAGTGGAGTGGAGTGGAATGAGTGGAGTGGAGTGCAGTGAAGTAGAGTGCAGTGGAGTGGAATGAGTGGAGTGGAGTGGATTGAGTGGAGTGGAGTGGAGTGGAGTGGAATGAGTGGAGTGGAGTGCAGTGGAATGAGTGGAGTGAAGTGGAGTGGAGTGAGTGGAGTGGAGTGGAGTGGAGTGGAGTGGAATGAGTGGAGTGGAGTGGAGTGGAGTGAGTGGAGTGGAGTGGAGTGAGTGGAGTGGAGTGGAGTGGAGTGGAATGAGTGGAGTGGAGTGGAATGGAATGAGTGGAGTGGAGTGGAATGAGTGGAGTGGAGTGGAATGAGTGGAGTGAAGTGGAGTAGAGTGGAGTGAAGTGGAGTGGAGTGAAGTGGAGTGGAATGAGTGGAGTGAAGTGGAGTGGAGTGGAATGGAATGGAATGAGTGGAGTGGAGTGGAGTGGAATGAGTGGAGTGGAATGAGTGGAGTGGAGTGGAATGAGTGGAGTGGAATGAGTGGAGTGGAGTGGAATGAGTGGAGTGGAGTGGAGTGAGTGGAGTGGAGTGGAGTGGAGTGGAGTGGAATGAGTGGAGTGGAGTGCAGTGGAATGAGTGGAGTGAAGTGGAGTGGAGTGGAGTGAGTGGAGTGGAGTGGAGTGAGTGGAGTGGAGTGGAGTGGAGTGGAATGAGTGGAGTGGAGTGGAGTGGAGTGGAATGAGTGAAGTGAAGTGGAGTGGAGTGGAGTGGAGGGGAATGAGTGGAATGAGTGGAGTGGAGTGGAGTGGAGTGGAATGAGTGGAATGAGTGGAGTGGAGTGGAGTGGAATGGAATGAGTGGAGTGGAGTGGAGTGGAATGAGTGGAGTGGAATGAGTGGAGTGGAGTGGAGTGGAATGAGTGGAGTGGAATGAGTGGAGTGGAATGAGTGGAGTGGAGTGGAATGAGTGGAGTGGAGTGGAGTGAAGTGGAGTGGAATGAGTGGAGTGGAGTGGAGTGGAGTGGAATGAGTGGAGTGGAGTGGAATGAGGGGGAGGGAGTGAAGTGAAATGAACCCAGATTTACCAACTAAAACAAAATATGAATAAAGTAAACAAGGCAAATTATAGCAGCAAGCAGTAGCAGTCTTTCAATCTTTTTTTTTTTAAACAATAGCAGTATCCCTTTCATGGTCAACAGGGTTTACCCCAAAAACTGAAGGGTGTCCCTTATATGAAGAGCTTATTCAAAATTCTGCTTAAAGCAAGGAAACATTTGTCTTTCTGAGGAGCTGGTGTGCTTCTACATGGGGTCTTTTTTATTTACTATTCTTTATTTGGGGCCTTAGCCCTTTGACTTTCATATACTTTCTGTCTCTACCCTGGCCTCTTTCTTAAGATATTTTTGTACTTGGGTACTTGTTTTAATGATTCTGTTGTACCTGTGCCCTTTACAAGTCACCGCAAATTTCCCTTTAAAAGTAGATGTCAAACAAAGGAGGAAGGGAGGGGAGAAAATTTTCTTTAAAGTATACCTTTAGCCTGACTGGTGGAGGTGCTGTGGATTGGGTGTCAGCCGGCACACTGAGGGTCCCAGTTTGAGACCTCGGGGTCAGCAGCTTGAGCACAGGCTTGCCGGCTTGAGTGTGGGATCATCAACATGATCCCAAGGTCACTGACTTGAACCCAGAGGTCACTGTTTTAAAGCCCAAGGTAGCTGGTTTGAGCAAGGGGTCACTGGCTCAGCTTGAGCCCCCCAGTCAAGGCATATCTGAGAAGCAATCGATAAACAACTAAAGTAAAGCAACAACACATTGATTCTTCTAATCTCCTCCTCATCCCCTCCTGTCTCTCTCTCTACATATATTTATAAACAAACAAACAAAAAACCATATACCTTTAAATAAGGTCTTACAAACTTAGAAACCTTAATCAGGCAAACTCTAGAGTTCATAATTTTTTAAAAAATTCAACTAAGCTACAAATAAACAAAAATGCATTTTCCCCAAGTTTAAATTTTACTTTTTTTATTCTGATACATTTTCTTATGCTAATTCTCTAAATCCTAGTAATATAGTATTCGAGAAATATTGTTCTTTGGTGGAAAAAAAAAGATTGATTTTCAGCTACCAATTCATCAGCAGCCAATATATTTGACTCCTTCTGTCTTCTACAGTGGATCTTTATAACTACACATTGTGCTCCTGGCTTCCCCAACCTTCTGTCCTCTGCAGTTACCCTCTCAGAGGGCAGACCACCGTTCCTTCTATCCTCTCCTGACTGGTATTCTTTACCCTATTTACTCAGTTTCATTAGGAGCTTGCTGTTTTTTATGAAAGTGTGCTGGGCACAGCCAGCTTTGACTCCCTTAAAGAGAACCTGCACAGCCCAGGAAAACAGTATGAGGATTATGGGAACTCCGTTGTGAATTTCTGGGGCTTTCCTTTAACACCATTGGTTTACACATCATTTCCCTCCCATCTCCGTTCCCTGGGTCAGCTCTAGCGTATAGCAGGTGACTGACAAGTATTTGTTGAATACCAGGACAACTGTTCCCTGAATTATCTTAATTTTTGAGTAGTTGTCTTCTCCTGCAAAGTGAGAACTTTGTGTATAAACCATAATATAATTTTATTTACAATTCTAGAGGAAACATTCTTAAACATCCTTCTTGAAATTAATTTCCATTCTGTGTATGTTTCATTATGTGTGTAGTTGTGTGTCTGTAAGTATTTTCTTTTTTTAGATTTAGCTAAACAAATCCAAAATGTGTTATTAATGATTTTAATTATTATTCCACTAACCATTCAGTCAGGAGTTAAAACAGCATATAGAGGCCAATTGGGCCATGTCATTTGTTACCTTGCCAACTTACATGCATGTATTCATGTATATAAAACCATGTGCCAGCCATCAGTTGACCCCTATATTTTATATCTCATAAATAGCTCTGTGTTGGGCACCCTCTGCCCGGATACGGCACTTCTCAGTGCTGTGGCAGGTGTCAAGGACAGAGGCTCAATGCCTTCTCTCATCTAAGTTAAACATAGTAAGATGACATTACCTTCGTTGATCTGGACCACGACCCTCCAGATGCCCAGTCCCAAAACGACGGTGGTCAGCAGCCCATACACCACAGCCACCAGCATCCTGAGGTCACAAGCACAGCTGGAAGCCATGGGGAAGCCAAGTCACAAATCCACTAGTTGGGTAAAAAAGAACTAGCTTCTTTCCTTCTCAATATAAGAAGTTGGATCAAAAAACTACTCCAAAAAATAATTTTTTTCTTTCACTGACCTGTCAGGCAGATGCTGTAATTTTAAAGAATTTTTTAGGGTAATCAGGCAGGATGCAGTTTGAATCACCTAATAAAGTGTCCACACTCTGCCTGCAGTTTTGCCTTCCCTGAAGGAGAACATGAAAGGAGCAGCTGGAGCCTGAAAACAGGAAGATAACCCAGAGCAATAAAGAAGAAGGGGAGGGAGTAACTCACAGGGTCAAAGGGTAAATGTCTTGACAAGCAAGGAAGTAGGGAAGAGAACCCAACCAAAGAACCCGGAGTGGAACTCAGGAAGGCAGCGGACCTGCCGGCCACCTGCGGCTTAGCTCCCTGGGACTTTGTTAGGAGGCGCTGGCAGAGGTAGACCAGCTGGCACTTCCTCCACACAGACTCCCTCGTGGGGAAATGAAGGAGGTGGTCAGCAAGAGGTCTAATAGTGATATTCACATGTGTGTTCAGTACTTATTCCTCTTAGGGAACCCACACTTTCACAGCTGCCGTGGGTGATGAGGCATTAAAGGCGCAGGGTGGGCCCTGATGCCCAACATTACCACCCATCTGTTACAGGCTGAATCCTGCCCCTGTAAAGATTAATACATGAAAGACCTAACACCCAGTGCCTCAGAATGTGATCTTATTGGGAAATAGGGTTGTTACAGAGAAAATCAATTCAAAACAAGGTCATTAAAATGGGCCCTAATTCAGTATGACCGGTGTCTTTATAAGATGAGGAAATCTGGACACAGATACACAGGTATGCAGAGAGGGGAAGAGAATGTGAGAAGACAGCCATCCTCCCCTGCCAGCTCTTGGAAGGAGCCAATGTTAACACCACCTTTATTCTGGACTTCTGGCCTCCAGAAGTGTGCCAGTCCATTTCTGCTGTGTGAGCCCCTCAGCTGTAGTACTCTGTTATCTAGAGCAGCCAAGCAAATGAAGCCGCCGCCTCAGGCCTCAGCGTCAGCCAACGCCTCTGCCGCTGCAGCTCTGACCCTTCCTGGCCCAAGGTCCCCTGTTCTTTCCCTACCCTTCTCCATCCTCAACTGAATGAATGAATGAATTCACCTTCTCCATCAGAGTTCTATTCCTGGGAGATTAAGAACAGTTTTCCAAGTGAAGACACATTTAAGCTGAGTTTTTTCAGCCCCCAAAAAACTGTACGTTTTCCCCTATTCTCTATTGTTCTTATTTCATCAAAGTACAGCTTTCAGGAACATGATCTTAAGCTCTAACCTTTACCCTACCCAGGATTTCAGAAAGACACATTGATGCACCTGAAAATCGAAGAACTTAGAGGTAATGTTGCAGAAGCATGAAATAAATAAATGTGAATCCATTATCTCATTTGCTTTGAATAGATTTTAAAATATCTGTTTCTGACATGTCTACATGCACATGCACATAAAATATCTGGAAATGTACATAAATTCTTCTTGGGAATCTCAGGAATCTGATGAGAAGTGTATTTTTTATTTTACACCCCTTTTATGACTTGAAGTTTTCACCTTAGCACTTATTACTTTTTCAAGTATTATAATAACTATATTATTTCTTCAAAAATAAAAGGAACGACTTTCAATAAATAATAAATATAAGAACAGAATACCAAGCACTGTGCTATGTGTTTTACATATCTTTATCTCACTTATTCTGCACAATAAGCCCAATGTAACAGATATTCTTGCCCAGTACATGAAGAAAGGGGACTTGGGCAGGGATTACCTTAAACGGAGCTCTATAAGTAGGTAATCTGAGTGACATTATGTTACATAGTCCTTCAACCATTTTTATAGAGCTTTTAGTATGCTCATGACATTATGATTTGTCAAGTCCTCATTATTATTTAACCATAGATTCCTTTTTTTGAGAAGACTATCTCAGAGCTAGCATTCTTAGAAATATGCTGTGGAAACAGTGTCCTGCACGACCTGTAGAAGAGTCTTGGTTGAATGGTATGACTACAGGAACTGCTTGTGGAACCCATAATTGCCATACAGCAATGATGTTTTTCTCTCATAGGGTTCCAAATATTCTGAAGGGGTTATAGTCTAATGGCACAGAACCTGATTATTGTGGTGCTCAGACATTCTCTCTTCTACACTTGATGGGGAGACTAGAATCCTGGAATGCTACAATAACCGTAGCTTCTTAGTGCTTTTATATTTTCAGCTGTATGCCAACTATCCAGCTAGGAACTTCAGAAATTTATGGAATGGGTGAAATTCCTAGGCACCGAAATTTAGTTGTAGGCATTTATATAAAGGTATGAATTTCAATTTTTATACATACATATGTCAAGATGACAACAACAAAAAGAGTGAGAAATTCACATATTTATTCACTCTACTCAATGCAGACATTGGGATAGATGCTGAAGAAGAAAAGGTGAACAAGAGAGGCAAAGTTCTTGCACTCACACAGCTTACACTTAGGGAGACCTGGATTTGTACCGACGTTGTCTCTAGTTTGCCCTGTGACTCTGGACAAGTTACATAAGCATCTGAACCTTGGTTTCTTCATATTTTAAACATACTGGCTGAGGCCTTCTGTTCCTGAAAATTTCAGCCCTAGACAAACGTTAGACCCCAATGGGGTAAGGAGGAAAATGTAGAGGAGAGCCCAGCATGAGAAGAATGGATAAGATATCCATCATGTGATGGGGAGAGGCAGCCTGGCAAAGGGTGTCAGAACCAAGGGGTAGAAGGATATCCAGGTAGTAGACAGTCCGACATGAGAAATCAAAGCCAGACCAGTGAGAAGAAACCAAGAGGGGTCAGGAGGACAGACAGGAGAATGGTGGGCTGGAGGGGCTGAGTACTCAGAGCCTGAGTTAGTGAGGAGGGTAGCCACATAGGTGGTGATCTAAAATAGGGAGTTAGACCACAAGCTGGGAGAGAAGGGTGTCAACACATGGATGGGAGTGGTAGAAGTAAAGTTCAGAGATTGAGTACATACCAGGTGATCAATAAAACAGGTAAACATAGAAGAATAATTGGAGTCAAGTTCTTTACTCTAGGACCAGGGAATTACAAACATGGGAAGGAAGAGAACTTGAATTCCATAAGAATTTGAAAACACTCAAAAATATGCAGAAAGAAAAGCTATGTGCAGTTAATTCTGAAGGAGCCTTATCCTTCAGATGAATGCATGAATCAGTTATGAACTTTCTCATACAAAAGAGAAAAACTCATGGCAAAGGAAGGAGTGTGACATTACTTCTTATTTCTAAT
The DNA here is from genome assembly GCF_036850995.1 of Saccopteryx leptura. Lineage (NCBI taxonomy): Eukaryota > Metazoa > Chordata > Mammalia > Chiroptera > Emballonuridae > Saccopteryx > Saccopteryx leptura. The sequence continues at coordinate 28,413,521 of NC_089510.1, forward strand.
ACTTGAACTAAATTTCCATTGTGCCTTAAAATAAAATCCTGTAGTGTTGGATTGGAATTAGATGTATGCATAAACACAGACCCATGGTTTTCAATACATTCATACAGGGTGGGGCAAAAGTAGGTTTGCAATTGTTCATATGGAAAATAATAAATATATAATAATACAAAAATAAACTTTTGCATATTCACAATTTGTAAACCTAGTTTGCTCCACTCTCTATATAAACAATATGGAAAACATAAATGCAAAATGTGTTAACTCATAAAAATTTACATATGTGCACATTTATGACATATGTCACAAACTTACATACAAATATTCTCTAGCTTGGTTGTTCATAAAGTCTGGAAGCATTAGCAGTCTATTAGCAGTGAGCACACCTACAGCCCAGATCTTGATTTCTAAAAATAATTTTCCACTAAAAGAAACATGGCTCCCTGGAAAAATGACTAATTCCAAGACTAAGGCAGGGAAAGACCAAGCTGAGCATCAAATATATAATGCCTGAAAGCAAAGATATATTCAAGGAATGATGGGTACATATCAAATGGACACATAATCCAGCATGAAGTGACCTCCCATTACCATGTAAAGAATAAATCACTGGGGAACAATTTTTTTTTCCATTTTCTGTTGCATGAAGTTTCAGAACTGTTTCTATATATTTCTGCATCGCTGATTGCAAATCTGAAATTTTGTTTTTTGGTGCATGCTCTAGTTTTTATTCAATTTTAATTTCTTTTTGTTACAGTTAATGGCATGCATTGGTTTTTAAATTGGAGTTAAAGGGCAACGACTCTTGGATTGAACATAACCACAAGGCAATTAATGTTTTACAAACAGCACTTTTACATAATTATAGTTGTTTTTAAATGTAAAAAATTATTATCTGATAAAAACACCCTCTTATTTTAAGAGTGAATCATGGCTTCTTTGAATAGGCGTAAATGTAAGAATAGTCCTGACACCTTCTGTTATATATGTTGCTGTTACACACTTCAACGTCAAAGGTGCAATATTTCATCATTTGTGACATGTGCATATATTGCCTATTTTCAAATTCTCCTCGGCGATCAAGACAAGAATTGGGCTCCTCATATTGTGTGTCATAATTGTGAGGGAATGCTTCATGACTGGACAAAAGGAAAATGCAAAGGAATGTCTTTTGGTATTCCCATGGTTTGGTGTGAATCTAAGGACCACAGCAGTGACTGTTATTTCTGTCTGATCCATACAAAGGGCATCGGTAAGAAAAAATGGCATATGATCATATATCCTAACATTCCTTCAGCAATATGACCTGTCCCACACTCTGAGACACTCCCGGTTCCAGTTTTCAATGGTTTTATTTCTTCTAAGGACGAAGAAAGTTAATATGGTGATCAAGTGTATTTTGATAAGATGCATGAAGAAATGGTTGTAGAATCTGAAGGGTCTTCTTCTGATGCCAAGAAGTCATGAACCCCTCAGCAGTTTAGCCAACCTGAATTGAATGACTTAGTAAGAGATTTGGGCCTATCAAAGAAAGCAGCTGAGTTATTAGTCTCCAGGCTTCAAGAAAAGAATGTACTTCACTGGTCAGCTAAAGTATCCCATTTCAGGAAGCATGAACAAATTTTTGTGGACTTTTTTTCTGAAGACAAACACTTTGTTTATTGTCATGATATCACTAGTCTTCTCAGCCAGCTAGGTGTTATCACTTACAGTCCAACAGAATGGTGGCTATTTCTTTACAGTTCTAAATGGAGTCTAAAATGTGTTCTCCTACACAATGGTAATGTTTATGCAGCGGTTCCAATTGGTTATTCAACTCATCTGTGAGAGATTATAATGACATAAAAATTGTCCTCGACTTACTGAAGTATGAGGAGCATAACTGGATCATTTGTATGGATCTTAAAATGATAAATTTTCTGCTAGGACAACAGAGAGGTTTTATGAGGTATCCTTGCTTTCTGTGTTTGTGGGACAGCCGAGCTCAGGAGAAACACTGGACACAGAAGGAGTTTCCAAAACATGAAGCTCTGGAAGTAGGGATACAAAATATTGTGAATGAACCTGTAGTTAATCGAGACAGGATCATTTTTCCCCCACTTCACATCAAACTTGGCTTAATGAAGCAGTTTGTTCAGGCTTTGAGTAGTGAAAGTGAATGCTTTCAAAACGTATTATTTCAGCTTTTCCTGCCTTGTCTTTTGAGAAGATAAAAGCAGGTGTATTTGTTGGACCTCAAATTCAAACCCTCATACGTGATGAAAAATTTGCCAGGAAGATGAATGAATAAGGAGGAGAAAGCAGCATGGCAGGCTTTTGTGGCAGTTACAAAGAACTTCCTTGGCAACAACAAAGCAGAAAACTATAAACTTCTGGTTCAAAGGATGCTGTTGGCTTTCCACGACATTGGATATAACATGAGCGTTAAAATTCACTTCCTGAACAGTCACCTTGATAGGTTTCCAGAAAATCTTGGAGCTGTTAGTGATGAGCAGGGAGAACGCTTTCATCAAGATCTGAAGATGATGGAAGAGTGCTATCAGGGGTGATGGGACAGAAATATGATGGCAGACTGCTGCTGGAGCATCAAACGATATTGTCCTCAACAAGTACACAAACACAAGAGCTACAAATGCATATTTTTGCCTGAATAGAATTTAAATAAGTTTTGCGCAAATTTTATGATTAAAATAAGTGTTTTAATATGTTCTATTTCAAAATTGTAGACAAATTCTGATGTAATCATATCTTTTAGTGTATTAGTATATTTACTGCATTATATAAATTATTATATTTTCACAAAGATGATGCCCAAGAAGACATTTTACTTCATTATGTTAAACTAAATGTTGAAAATTTTACAATAAGATGAAAACCTAATATCTTGAATTGCAAAAAACCTGTAGCTTACAGAGAAAAACTAATGTCAGATTTGATATCAGCACACTCGAATTAGGTAAGAACAAGTGTTTTTGTGGATGCAACCAAAATTTTGTTCCCCAGTGTTTGAGCATGAAAATAAATAATTCTTAAAGAGATTATAATCCATTAAATAAAATAGGCAATCTACTGAAATTCTGGGACCCAGCAATCTGTGTTTTAACTGGTTCTCCAACTTGATGCCTGCTGAAGTTTGGTAACCCTGTTCAGGATAATTCTCCCAAAAAGAGTGAATCAAGTTTGCAGTAAACTAGCAAATAGCAAGAGATTAAATGCCTTTTTTGTGTAATAGGACATTCCTTTGTTAATGTTTATGGGAAATCTCATGGATTTAAAAATAGCCAGACAGATAAGTATGCTAAAATTTATAAGAAGTCTATATTTCTGTCATCTGTGAAACTACTATTCTTTATCTTATTTATTTAACCAGATTTTTAAAATGGGTTTATATCCATAAGTGTCAAGAAGTTCTGAAATCCCTTTTACAGCACACTTTGTTTTATTGCACTTCACATTATGGTGCTTCATAGATGTTGCATTGTTTTTTAAGAAAAAATAAACAAACAAAAACAGAGGCCAGATCTTCTACCAGCAAAAAGATTACAAGTTGCTTTATTGCAATACTGGCTCTAATTCAGTCGTCTGGCATGGAACTCACAATACCTCTGAGGTACGCCTTTATTTCCCTACCAGCTGGACTGTGACCGCAGTGGAGAGGTAAGTGCACAGAAACCTGCTTACTTTACCTCCCATGATACTGATGACAAAGGCCAATCTCAACTTCCCCACTTGTTATATCGTAGAAATGAGCCTCTGACTTCCTCCATTGGAAAACCTCCCGGTAGCATTTGTTACTCCTCTACTACTGAAAACTCAGAGACCCTTAAATTCACCTGTTTGTATATCTATATAACCCTACCACCATCTTTTAACACCTGGTGGTCAATGAAGGGCAGGAAAAAGGGTAGCAAAGAAGCTTTTTGTAGTCAGGTTACTGACCTTTCTTTGTGCCTTCCCACTCTTCTCTGCTCTACACACCTTTGTTCTTCAGGTGCCGCCTACACTTCCCAGACAGGTGTTCCAGATATTGTCTCCGGGGATGATTGCTTCACGGAGGGAAAATTAGCACCTGTTTGTGGAAAGTGACTCACCTAACACGAGAAGTTAGTTGCCTATGCAACTAAAATATGTACCCAGGAAAGATGCTCAACTCCACCTAATGGAACCCAGAATTAAACTCTCTGTGTCTGAAAAGATGAAAAGAAAAGGATCCTTAAATTCTTCTTTTAGTTATGAATTTACTTCTGCATCTTGCTATGGAGAACCTCAATCCTCAATTTCTCTTTTCATCTCTTCTGACTTGTTCCTTATATCTTTCTCTTCCCATTTTTTCAGCTTTTATTTCTTCTCTTAACATCCCCCAAATCTGTGCTAATGGGCACAGTGTATGATCAAAAATGAAAGAGGAGAGAAATAGTCGACTCGGTTAGGTTAAGAAGTGCACTGTAGTTTTTTTCATGCCTTGGTCACTGTCAATAATGCTGCAGTGAACATGGGTGTGCATGTGTCTTTACGTACCAATATTTTCAAGTTTTTTGGGGGGTAGATACCCAGTAAAAAATTGCTGGATCATATGGTAGTTCTATTCTTAATTTTTTGAGGAACCACCATACTTCCTTCCATATGGTTATATTAGTTTACATTGGCACCATTAGTGAATGAGGGTTCTTTTTCCTCCATATCCTATCCAACATTTGTTGTTACCTGTCTTATTGATAATAGCTAATCTAACAGGTGTGAGGTGGTATCTCAGTGTAGTTTTGATTTGTATTTCTTGAATACCTAGTGAAGATGAGCATTTTTTCATATATCTGTTGGCCATTTGTATGTACTGTTGGGAGAATTGTCTGTTCAGTTCATCTCCCCACTTTTTAATTGGATTGTTTGCTTGTTTGTTGCTAAGCTTTGTGAGTTCTTTATATATACTGGATATTAACCCCTTATCAGAGCTGTTGTTTGCAAATATAATCTTCCATTTGTTTGGCTGCCTTTTTGTTTTGTTGTCTGTTTCTTATGCTGTGCAGAAACTTTTTAGTTCAATATAGTCCATTCATTTATTGTTGCCTTTACTTCCCTTGCTTTGGGGTCAAATTCAAAAATTGTTCTCTATAGCCAAGGTCCATGAGTTTAGTACTTATGTTTTCTTCTATGTTATTTATTGTTTTGGATCTTATATTTAGGTCTTTGATCCATTTTGAATTGATTTTTGTGCAGGGGGACAAACTGTAGTCAAGTTTCATTCTTATGCATATGGCTTTCCAATTTTCCCAGCACCATTTATTGAAGAGGTTTTCTTTTCTCCACTGTGTTTTTGGCTCCTTTGTTAAATATTGTTTATCCAGATATATGTAGTTTTATTTCTGAGCTCTTGATTCTGTCACATGGGTCTGTATATCTGTTTTTCCAACAATACCATGTTGTTTTGATTATCATGGCTCTGTACTCTGTAGTATGATTTGAAGTCAGGTAATGTGATACCTCCAGCTTCATTCTTTTTTTTCTTAGGATTGCTTTGTCCTTTGATAGAGGATTGGATAAAGAAAATGTAGTACATGTATACAATGGAATAGTACTGAGCCATAAGAAATGATGACATATCGCCATTTATGACAACATGGATGGAACTTGAGAACATTATACTGAGCAAAATGAGTAAATCAGAAAAAGTTAAGAACTGTATGATTTCACACATAGGTGGGATATAAAACTGGAACTCGTGGACATAGATAAAACTGAAGTGGTTACCAGGTACAGCTGGACATGAGGAGGGGGTGAGAGCAGGGAGTAGAGAGGGAAAAATATACTGTGACAGAAAGTGATTTGACTCTGGGTGATAGGTACACAACCAAATCAACAGTTCAAATACTATAGAAAAGTTTACCTGAAACCTATGAACTATTATTGATCAATGTTATCCTTTTAAATTTAATTTTCTAAATAAAATCTTTTTTAAAAAGTATACTGTAGGAAATAATTTTACTTTCTTCTTTTCCTTATAGAAACCTCGATTAATATGAAAGTCAACTCCAGAATTTATAGTAACTAGGCAAGAGTTTCAGCCAAGAAACACTAGTCCTATGTAATGCTAGTCCTTCTAAAAATAGTAGAATGAAATTATAAGCTTAGCTGAGACAAAATAAGTTAATATTTTTAATGTCCTAAACAAACTGGCATTATTATTTATACCATAACAAGATGATATTATGGATCCTAAGTCTCTCGTTTGGAATTATTTTACAGAATTTGTTGATGCAAATACCAATTATCTATTGTTACATAACAGACCCCTCCAAAACTTAGTGACTTAAAACACAACATCATTTATTTGCTCAAAGTAGGTAGTTTGGACAAGACTAAGCAGTGATGGTGTTGTACCACATGATCATTTAGCCAAGTCATTTGTAAGTTCAACTGGAGCGTCAAGGATCTGAAGCAGCTGAGATGACTACAAAGGCCAACTTGGATGGATCTTTCTACCTCATGGCTTTTCCCTCCAGGGCTGCCTCATTTCGGAAGCCCTGAAATGAGGAAACAGAATAGCCTTGCCTTCTTCACATTCAGGCTGGGTTCCAAGACAGCAACAGTGTAAGCTGTGAGACCTCTCAACATTAAGGAATATAACTTGCTCAATGTCACTTTTGCCACATTCTATTTGTCAAAGAAAATCACAAGGAAACTACAAAATGAATGAATTTAAGAAGGCAAAATTCAATGGGGACTATGATGTTTCATTTCATGTATCATCTTGGCTAGGCCATAGTATCTAGTTATTGGTCAAACATTATTCTAGATGTTCCTGTGAAAATATATTTTTAGATGAGATGAATATTTAAATCTATAGACTTTGAGTAAAGCAGATTACTCTCATCCAAGCAATTGAAGGCCATAATAGAGAAAGACTGAAGAAGGTGGAACTCTGCCAGCAGACTGCGTTGGACTCAGACTGCAGCACCAGCCCTTCCAGCCTGCCTTCTTAAGAGCCTAAGAGCTGGCCCTGGCCGGTTGGCTCAGTGGTAGAGCGTCGGCCTGGCGTGCAGAAGTCCCTGGTTCGATTCCCGGCCAGGGCACACAGGAGAAGCGCCCATCTGCTTCTCCACCCCTCCCCCTCTCCTTCCTCTCTGTCTCTCTCTTCCCTTCCCACAGCGAGGCTCCATTGGAGCAAAGATGGCCCGGGCGCTGGGGATGGCTCCTTGGCCTTTGCCCCAGGCGCTAGAGTGGCTCTGGTCACAATAGAGCGACGCCTCGCCTCGGAGGGGCAGAGCATCATCCCCTGGTGGGCAGAGCGTTGCCCCCTGGTGGGCGTGCCGGTGGATCCTGGTCGGGCGCATGTGGGAGTCTGTCTGACTGTCTCTCCCCATTTCTAGCTTCAGAAAAATACAAAAGAAAAAAAAAGAGCCTAAGAGCTTACCCTGCAAATTTTGGACTTGCCAACTTCCACAATCACATGAGCTAATTATTTAAAATAAATCTGTATCTATCCATCCCATTGGTTCTGTTTCTGGAGAACCCTAATACGGTGACCATTTTGCAAATGCTCCATGCACTTTCCAGATAAGGCTCATATTATTAACCAGAAAGCTTAATAACAGTGTATGATACTCAAGGGTTTTGTGATCTAGTTAGAAAGCAGGAATATAAAAAGTTAGAGCACACCAAAGATAACAATGCAGAACTCAATAGTTGATAAATAATTTACTCTACAAGCATCTACCTGAGGAATGATGGAATGACCAGTTAAGGAAACTTGCCAACCTGGGTGGGCTCATAAAACAGCATAAATGTATAACCGAGCTATGTCATCAATAGGTTCCTTAGTTATGATACTATATTTTATGGCTGGTAATAAAACTCGAGAGATATAATATCCCCACATCTGGCATTTACTGTACTACCTTCATTATACTGTTTTCAGCTTATATACATGTCTTATTTTGAAGTCTAAAACATTAGGTTTAAAACTAATGCTAAAGTAACGGATATATTAATATTAGTTTTCTGTGACCGTTACAAAAAAGTACCACAAACTGGGTGGCTAACAAAACAAAATTTTAAGGCCTTACATTTCTGGACACTAGAAGTTCAAGATCAAGTTAATCATAAAGCCAATCTCCCTCAGAAGGTGCTAGGAAAGTCTCTGCCCTAGACCTCTCACTTATCTTCTGGGGATTTGTTAGCATCTTTGACATTTCTTGGCTTGTAGACTCAGCACTTTGATTCATGCCTTCACGTTCACATGGTATTCTACCTGTGTGTGTGTCTGTGTCCAACTTTCCCCTTTTTATAAGGACATCAGTTATATTGCATTGAGGTCTACCCTACTCCAACATGACCTCATCTTAACTAAACTATAACTACAACCTTTTTATTTTCAAATAAGGTCACATTCTGAGCTATTGGAGGTTAGGACTTCAACATATGGACGTAGGAAGTGGGGTACAATTCAGCTCATAATGATGGATTATAGTACTAATAAATTAGAATCTTAGATTTTAAAAAATAACCCAAACTCTGCTGCTAACGTTGTTTGTGGTCTGATTTGTTCCTTGGGTTAAAGAAGCTTTTTATAGAATATGAACCTGGTACTTTGGCTATGAGTTGTGTTTTCATGCCTTGCCATAAGAGGATTGCATCATTACTATAATTTTTTTTCTTCTGTTAAGCCTAATACACAGTACTAGGCTGAGTACTAATCATCAGTACTCAGCCATTCCTCCATAATGTAGGTCCATCAGATGTACAATAAATTTAGACACATTGCCTGGGAATTGGAGATTAGGAAATATACAATATGCTAAGAGAAATGATGTGACTTGATTATCTCTTGTGTTTCTGCTATGGACTAAATGGTTGTCTCCTCAAAATTCTTATGTTGAACCTCTAATCTCTAATTAGAGGTGTTGGGAGTTGAAAGTGAGGCTGTTAAGAGGCAATTACTTTATCAGTGTGGAATACTCAAGAGGCAATTAATGACCTTATGAAAAAGAGATTGAAGAGAGAAACTCTGTCTCTCTACCACGTGAGGATATAAGAAACCATCCACCAGCAAACCAGTTAGCAGACCTTTACCAGGCACCAGATCTGCTGGTGCCTTAATCTTGGACTTTTCAGACTCTAGAACTGTGATAAATAAATTTTTTTTGTTTAATCTACCTAGTCTGTGATATTTTATTAGAGCAGCTCAAACAAACAGGAAAGTTTCTCGCCAGAGTTAAATCACCAGAGATATTCAAACAGAAGTCAAACTCTCTTCCTGTGAATGAAGCACTTGTGTTGGGATCAAGGTTAGAGGATAAATGGACTTTAGAATAGAGCAGGTCTGTTTAAGAAGGAACTAGCTTAATCATTCACTATGCAGTAGTCACACCTCTCAAGTGAAATGAGCCCTCGTGTCTGGTGTTAGTAAACTTATATCTAATCATGGGCTTGACTACTAATTGACTACATGATTTTGGGCAGGTCACCAAATGTCTCCTCTCAGCATCCTCACCTAAAACAGTCTTTTTCTTTTACTTTCTCTCTTCTTTCTGCTCCTATATCTCTCTTTCCAATTGCTACAGGTTGAAAAGGATTCCTTGGGTGCCACAATAGAGAGAAAAAAAGTATGGTTGTCTTTATGGGATTATAATATAGTAAGAAGAAAAAAATCTATCTGTAGATAGAGAACTAAACAGTACATGATCCAGTGCTACACTAAGCTCTGTGCTGTAGAAATTTATAGACAGAGGAGAGTGGTATGAAGCAGTAGAAAAGAAATTTTGAACTGAGCCATCAGGAATTGACAGAAGTTAAGCTGTGACGAAGGAAGAGAGGATGTTTTATTCAATACTGATATAGAAATTAAACACATTTTGAAGAATAGAGAACAAGTCAGCCTCATTGGTATAAAATTTGAATAACTTTTGGGCTTGATAAACTCTGTTTGCCTCACCCTAACAACTCCCTGAGACCCTGCTCCACCACAAAGGTCTATAAGAACTTTAAGAGTGGCAGCTATATGGTCTACCCTGGAACATTTGCTGAGTAGCTTCAGACCCAGCACTGGCACTGAGTTTAAAACTGTATCAATCCAGTGAATACCACTTACCCCCACCTGGTGAATCACTGAGAATTTATTTCATGCAACTTGAGTACCACCACAGGACCTTTCAGTGGCTGAGCCTATCAGGCAGCTGACAGGCAAAGGCAGGTGGAGGAGAATCTCAGGGCACCTTGGTCTTTTGATGACCTACCCCTGGGCCTGCTGCTAGTAAAAGCTGGCCTTGGTGTGCAGCTTGGTTCTTCCTATGCACACACAGGCCCAGCAGAGGCTCCACAAACTGTGGATCACTTTTTGGCTCAAAACAGTTTTCCCAGGGCAATTCACAGGCAGCATCTGACATTTGCCTGCAGCAGAATCCCTTGCAAGAGGCCCCAGAACCAACACACTTAATGGCCAGCTCCAGACAATATAAGTACAGAATCCAATTAGCTTTATAAGAGTCATAGTCAAAGAAAGATCTTGGCAGGCACCAGATCCTGCTGAGGTGAATTCTGCATCATGTGGTCAGCACCTGCACAGCTGCTATTATGTGCAGCTGGTACCATGACATGACCACTTGTACACTGTTCATGGTCAATCCTCACAGTTAGCCAGCCTGAGGGTCAACCCCATACGTGAATAGGCCAGTAACAATCGAGACTCAATTACAATGGGAGGGCACACATAACCCAAATAAGAGACATGCCTTAAACACCTAGATCAGGTAATCAAGTAGACTGTGCTTCTGGGTATCACAGGACACCTACTACATAAGCCATCTTACCAAAACTGTGAATAAGGCAGATCTACTTAATACACAGAAACAAACACAAAAAGCAGGCAAAATGAGAAGACAAAGAAACAGGTCCCAAATGAAAAAACAAAAGAAACCTTCAGAAAACGAACTAAATCAAATAGAAGCCAGCAATTTACCAGCTATAGAGTAAAAAAAAAATGGTGATAAGGCCTGACCAGGCAGTGGCACAGTGAATAGAGTGTCAGAGTGGGATGCAGAGGACCCAGCTTTGAGACCCCAAGGTCACCAGCTTGTGTGCGGGCTCATGTGGTTTGAGCAAAAAGCTCACTAGCTTGGACCCAAGGTCACTGGCTTGAGCAAGGGGTTACTCAGTCTGTTGTAGCCCCACGGTCAAGGCACATATGAGAAAGCAATCAATGAACAACTAAAGTGCCACAACGAAAAACTGATGATTGATGCTTCTCATCTCTCTCCGTTCCTGTCTCTCTGTCCCTATCTATTCCTCTCTCTGACTCTGTCACTGTAAAAAAAAAAAAGTGATAACAATAAAGATGTTCAAGGGACTTAGAGAGAAATTAAACAAAAACATAGCAAGCATACTAGAGAACATAGAAACCATAAAAAGAGCCAGTTTGAAATCAGAATATAATATCTGAAATGAAGAATTCACTAGAAGAAATAAACAGCAGGTTTGATGAAGCAGAGGATCAAATTGGCTATTTGGAAAAAAAGGTAACAGAAAACAGCCAATCAGAGCAGCAAAATGAAAAAAGAATTTTAAAAAGTGAAGATAATTAAAGGGACCTTTGGAACAACATGAAGCATAACAGAATCCACATCATAAGGATACCAGAAGAAGAAGAGAGAGAGCAAGATTCAGAAACTGTTTGTAGAACTAATGACTGAAATTTTTCTTAACCTGGTAAAAAAAAAAAAAAAAAAAAAAGACACACAAGTCCAGGAAGCCAGAGAGTCCCAAAAAAGATGGACTCAAAGAAGTGCACACCAAGACATATCATATTTAAAATGGCAAATGTTAAAGACAAAGAAAAAATCTTAAAAGCAGCAAGAGAAAGACAGTTAGCAATCTACAAGGAGCTCCCATAAGATTGTTAGCTGATTCTTCCACAGAAACATTACAGGCTCAAAGGGATTGGCATGAAATATTCAAAGATGAAAAACAAGGACAACTAAGACTACTCAGAAAGGAGAAATAAAGAGCTTCCTAGACAACAAGCTAATAAGTTTGTTACCACCAAAGTACTATTACAAGAAATGTTAAAGCATCTTCTAGGAGGAGGAGGAGGAGGAGGAGGAGAAGAAGAAGAAGAAGAAGAAGAAGAAGAAGAAGAAGAAGAAGAAGAGGAAGAAGAAGAAGAAGAAGAACAACAACAACAACAACAACAGAGGAACAAGTTATAAAAAATAAAATGATAATAAATAGGTACTTATCAATAATCACTTTAAATGTCAATGGTTTAAATGCTCCCATCAAAATACACAGGATAGCTGAATGGATAAGAAAACAAAACTTATGTATATCCTTTCTGCAAGTGATCTACCTCAGAATGAAAGACACACACAAACTAAAAGTAGAAATTGATGACATCTGATCATTTACAATAACATGGATGGACCTTGATAACATTATATGGAGTGAAATAAGTAAATCAGAAAAAACTAAGAACTATATGAATCCATACTTAGTTGGGACATAAAAATGAGACTCAGAGACCTGGACAAGAATGTGATGGTAACTGGGAGGGAGGGGGAAGGGGGGAGGAAGGAGAGGGAAGGTGTGGAAGAGGAGAGGGGCACAAAGAAAACCAGATAGAAGGTGATGGAAGACAATTTGACTTTGGGTGAGGGGTATGCAACATAATCAAATGCAAAATAATCTGGAAATATTGTCTTTGAACATATGTACCCTGATTTATCAATGTCACCCCATAAAAATAAAAAAAAAAGACTGAAAAAGAGATTTATAAAAATGAAAAAAATTTTAACGGTTGGGTTAGCAATACTTAGACAAAATAAACTTCAAAACAAAGGTCACAATAAAAAACAAAGGACATTACATAATGCTAAAGAAATCAATCCAATTTTTAATAATTGTAAGGAAAAAGTACTCATTTAGATAATATTATTCACCTTGGCTGCTTCTTTGAATGAATATTTTTTGTCAATGTATCATCTTGTAACAATATATTGGAAATATCTGAACAAGCATTTAGCACAATATAATTCACAGTTTATCATGGTATTTTCTCAAGGAGTTACCTCAACCCAAACAGACCTTCTTTAAAGTACATTGTTTAAAAAAAACTGTCAAAAATCAAAGACAAAGAAAGATCATTCAAGGCAACTAGAAAAAGGAAGAACATAACATATAAAGGAAGGCCCATTAGATGATTATCAGACTTCTCAGAAGAAACTCTACAAACCAGAAGAGAGTGGACCGAAACATTCAAAGTACTGAAAGAGAGGAATTACCAGCCAAGAATACTATATCCATTAATCTTGTCCTTCAATATGAAGGGGAATTAAAAACTTTTTCAGAAATGCAGAAGCTGAGGCAATTTATCACCAGAAAATCCTCACTGCAGGAAATACTCAAAGGGGGTTATTCTAACAGATACAAAGAACAAAACAAAACTACAATTAAGAGCTCCAATAAAGTTAAAATAAAAACAAGGATAATCTGTGACAACAAGAACATAAAATGGGACAGAATAAAGATCTGCAGTAGCAAAGGAAGATGGAGTGCAGAAGCACTCAGAAGACAAAAGACTTTTGTATATATAAAATTTTTCCCTTAATAACCTAATGGTAACCACCATAGAAAAATTAATACTGAAACACAGAGCTTAAAAAAAAAAAGTAGAGGAAAGAAGCATCGAATACCTCCAAACAAAAACAACTGTCAGGAACACAAAAGAGAAAATCCAAAGGAGACATAGAGCTATCAGAAACCAAATCATAAAATGGCTAAAGGAAATCCTCAAGCATCATAAATTACTATAAAAATAAATGAACTAAACTCACCAATAAAGAGGCACAGAATAGCAGACTGAATCACAAGGCAAACCCCAACCATATGCTGCCTTCAAGAGACACACCTAAGCTACAAGGACAAAAGTAGATTCAAAGTGAAAGGTTGGAAAACTATTTTCCAAGCAAATAATACCCAAAGAAAAGCAGGCATGGCCATACTAATATCTGACAATACTGACTCAAGACAACAAAGGTGACAAGAGACAAATATGGACATTTCATTATGGTAAAGGGGACACTATATAATGACATAACACTTCCTATATATATGCACTGAATCAGGGAGCACCAAAATATATAAGACATCTACTAACTGATCTAAAAATAAAAACAGACAAAAACACAATCATACTTGAAGATCTCAACACACCATTGATGGCTCTATATAGATCATCCAAACAGAAAATCAATAAAGAAATATCATCCTTAAATGACACTCTGGACCAAATGGACATAATAGACATTTATAGGACATTTCATCCTAAAACATCAGATTATACATTCTTCTCAAGGATCAATCATATGTTGGGCCACAAAACTAACCTCAACAAATTTAAGAAGACTGAAATTATACCAAGCATATTCTCTGACTATAAGGCTTTGAAATTAAAATTCCACTGCAAAAAGGAAGTAAAGAAAATGTGGAAATCAAACAACATACTTCTAAAAAATGACTGGGTTAAAGAAGAAATAAAAGCAGACATCAAAAGCTATACACAAACAAATGAGAATGACAACAGTTTGCAAAATCCCAGCCTTGATCTAGCTCATGATAATTATTCATAGAGTTCCTGCTCAGGCCTAGATACCAGTAATGCCATTTTCATGTAACTGCATGATGGCTCATGTTTTTTTCTTTTTCCTTTTCTTTATCTTTAAATTACAGTTGATGTGCAATATTATATGTTTCAGGTGTACCTGTGATTAGACATTTATATAACTTATGAAGTGATTGTCCAGATAACTCTAATACCCATCTAATACCATATAGAGTTATTACCATATTATTGACTATATGCCTAAGCTGTACTTTACATCCCATGACCATTCCATAACTACCAATTTGTACTTCTAAGTCCCTGCACCTTGTAATGGCTCACTCTTTGGAAATGCAAAGTTAATGAAGTCATAGAAACTTGCTAGACTAGAAAAGACCCCTGAGATACAGGGACAGAAGGCCATGATCCCCTGAGGACCTTGGTATGTAGATATTTCATATGCCAGAAATGCAGAGTTTTATTGCATTGTTCAAAATCAACCTTTAGGCACCCAGTTCAGTTATTTTCAACACTTACACTAAAAAAAAAAAAAAGGATGTGTCTGAAAACCAGTTGATAGAAAAGCTAAAGTTTATAGAGGCATACCAAGTATCTGATTATTTGTTCATTCAATAACCTTTAACATCTTTAGTTCTTTCATTAACACATTCAGACAGAGTATATGTGGTAAGCTATAGTAGATGATCATCTTCTGTACTGTATTATCTAGTCCAGCGGTCCCTAAACTTTTTACACAAGGGGCCAGTTCACTGTCCCTCAGACCATTGGAGGGCCGCCACATACAGTGCTCCTCTCATTGACCACCAATGAAAGAGGTGCCCCTTCCGGAAGTGCGGCAGGGGCCAGATAAATGGCCTCAGGGGGCTGCATGTGGCCCGTGGGCCGTAATTTGGGGACGCTTGGGACTCTAGACCTTCCTAATTGCTTTCCTGGGAAATAAAGATAACATTTCTTTCTAATTACTTTTAAATACTAATAATTTAAGCAGAAAGAAACATTTGCCAGTTGAAAAGGAAAATGAAAAATGGCTGAGAAAAAAAAGGCCTTGGCCAGTTGGCTCAGTGGTAATGTTTGCCTGGCACGTGGATGTCCTAGATTCAATTGTTGGTCAGGATACACAGGAGAAGCAACCATCTGCTTCTCCACCCCTCCCTCTCCCCCTTCTACTCTCTCTTTCTCTCTCTTCCTTTCCCACAATCATGGCTTGATTTAGTTCAAGTGCATCAGCCCAAGGATTTGAGGATGGCTCCATGGAGCATCTGCCTCAGGTGCTAAAAATAGCTTGGTTGCGAGTATGGCCCCAGATGGGGATTACTGGGTGGATACCTGTCAGGGTGCATGCAGGAATCTTTCTCTCTATCTCCCCTCCTCTCACTTGGAAAAGTAGAAAATAAATAAATAAATAATAAATAAATAGAATGTGTCCAGTTCTTTGGCCTAAAGAATCCACTCACCTCCCTCTTCAGTGTCACTGTGATTGTAGCAGACTAGGGCAGCTTTCTGGATTTGTCAGTGCTTCTGGAACACCAGGGAGCCCACAGGGTTTAATTGCCGGAATTTTACCTCCAGCTTCCCAAGAGGCTGTCTCTTTTCCACCATATTTGAGTCGTTTGTCAAGGATTCCTGAAGCCCTCTTTACCTTTTATATCATGGCAGTCACTGACTTTTTTGACTAACATTGTACAAAATTAGCTACTTCCATGCTTCAATTTTTTGTCTCAGAAACTCTAGATTTATAACATGTGACAACATTCAGAGAGGGTCCCATGATTCATCCAATTCAATTCCTTTGCTTTAGAGAGAAGGTCATCGTGATTGCTCAAGGCCTAGCAGCTGGTTAATGGTAGATGCAGAATTAGAAACAAGATTTTTTTTACTCTTTCCTGAGGTCTATAGACCAAAGGCTTTGCAAGGGCTCTGACTCTTAACCCAGGTTTTTCATAAAAGGCTATTCCCTGTTTTAACCCTGCAACCGTTTCAGCAGGGAGGGTGGTATGGTGGCCATGCTATGCTATTGATGACTTTTTACTCTATAGATAATATCATGACTCACCTTTCCCAGTCTGTTGTGGTTTTGCAACTCTATGTTCTAGAGACTATCCCTTTTATGTTCTCTCAAGAGAGCACAACTCAAGACGATTCTGACTTACTTTTTCCAGAGGACAACTTAGGTGTTACAGAAAAAGAAGTCTCACAATAAAAGGAATTTCAGTGTCATAGCTTTTTCTTCATGATGAAATGGTGGTGTCCAAGTGAATAACAAAAACGAAGATTTGAGGTATCTGAACCAAAGTTCATGTATTCATTTATTTCTCATTGCAGCAACAAGACAAACAAGTGTAATTTCATGTTTAACAAGTTACACATGGTAGTAAGCCCAGAAACTTTGAGCATATCTATAAGGCAAATAAAACAAATGTTTTTCATAGCATGCACATGAAAATTTTGCATAGCATGACTGATGTGCAAAGTGAACTTACCATCCAAAGTATTTTTAAACCTAAAATAAAACATTTAAATTCAAATACTTTAACAAAATTCCAAATACAACTAGTACACCAAGACTTATCTTCAGCCAAAAAAAAGATCAAGAAAGAAAACCATAAACAAAAACAATGCAAAAAAAAAGGAAAGAAAGAAAAAGTTCATCCGAAAAGACCAGATGCCCAGCAAAATCACATCTCTTCTTCTGACTCATGTTCTCGTTCAACATTTTTCAGGAGTCCAACTTCTGAAGAGCAGAACCTGTGAAGTCGAGATTTAACCAACCTGAGGAGAGTAAAAGGCATCTCACATTATGGTGTTTAAGATCAAAAACCCAGAACAATACATATTTATAATACAACCAACTCTAACATTATTTGTGCAAATGGGAGAGGCATCCCAAAAGAGAAAATCACGTTTGTTTGGCTCTTGGATGTATCTGAAAATTTTTTGTGGACTAAAGCAGGATATAATAAGTAAACAGATAAAATGTAACTTTCAAATGCACCACCTGAACAATTAGGCATGGAGAGATGTCTAATTGTTTGTAACTTTCATTATTTCTAAAACAAGCAAGAGAATTTCTGGGCTGTAGGAAGCCCAGATGAAACCAAACTTAGCTGAGCTTTTTCAAGTCTACCCCTTACTGTGTATTCTAAGTAGGAGCCCTCTTTTGAGAGGAAGTGCACGAAGGCAACTTCTCCATGTCGAATCTGGGCTGTATTGCAGCCCTTACTCGAGCCTTCAGAGAGGTGTCTTTGTGCAGCCCACAGGCTGCTCAACTGTGTGTGACGGTCCATGATAAATTAAGTTAGAAGACATGCACTCCACCTTTGTGACTATTTTCATAGAGTAAGATAATCTGTATGATGGGGGAAGCAGCAATTACAAGTTTTCACATTGGAAGATGCTCAGCTTTTTTAGCAGCAGAGACTCAGCAGGCTCTCCCCTTCTCTGATATAATAATAACTAGAAAAAGTTTTCTTCTGTGAATGATTATTTGTAAAGACATTGTACTGTGACTACATCAACAAAACATATTTAACTTCCAGAAAGACATAGGAGTATGCAAACAAACTTGATAAATCAAATCATCAAAATCATTCTCGTTTTATGAAAAACTTTACCAGCCTACCCTTTCTTCTTTTTCCAGTGAAGGTCTGGTCTGCCCCTATCAATATGCATCGTCTTTACTTGTGCTCTGAATCCCACTAGAATATAAGCTTCATGAGAGCAGAGACCTCACCTTATTATTGCCCTAACCCCAAGCAAAGTCTAGAACAGAGTCTAGAACTGTTAATAAATCAATACCCTTTGGTGCAATCTGCCAGGAGTTCATATTATTCATCTATTCATAGATAATCCATTATTTTTCAGTCATTTCCAACTCAGCACTAACTACTCTAATATATAGCAACAACTGAGCAGTATTCAGTAACATCTGTTGACTTGTCAAGAGCTAAGGAAAACTCAAAATCATTTGCCTTGATTATTAACTGACAATTGATGTTGCTTTCAATGTCCTTAACTCTTTGAGCCATTGTTCTCATGAAAGGCTAAGTCTTAAGTGAAAGTTTGGGACAATATTTTTGTCATTTTTTAAACCCACATAGCTATTTTCACATTGTACAATTTCAATGCATGCTAAATAAAATGGATTAGTTAGTTCATTCATTAGATCCATTCCTGATAAATTTTGAAAAACATAAAACAAAGACATGGCAACTTATTACAAATTAATTGTTAACACAGACCCTATTAATTTCTTCTTTATCCTTCTTAAATTGTATCTGCTGTTACTACAAGCCACAAAGATGAGGAATGGTAAAACACTTTAAACAGGCTTTGTCTGTACCCTGTAGCTCTAGGTATGGACAAATGGAGAAATGGCCATTGAGGACAGACTGAAGGATGGAGTTAGAAGAGGAAGTGAAAAATAATTACTAGTTCTTAGAATGGCCCAAATCCAGGGAAATAAGGTCAAGGTGTGCCTGAGCTTTTGTTCCCATATGTTCTCCTCAATGAATGTGTGAGAAAGCAGAGCTGAGACTCTGGGTGTCCTTCCAGAGTCTATCTGGAAATCAAACTTCCAGAAGGCAAACAATCATATGTGATCTCTATTTTGTTCTTCAAAATGTCTGACATGAATCATTGCTTGGAAAACAAACCTGGAAATGGATACTATTTCTCAACCCATAGAGAGGGGCTTTCAAAGTAGTTCTGAGCAAAAAAGGTGTTTAAATATGAAATATGCTAAAACATGTAATAAGATTTCCAAACAGGTAGGTTTTGTCTTTGAGCTGTCATAATCAAGACTGCAGGCATAGGACTCAGCAAGACAATCTTTGAACCATTAGTCTGTAAAACTGGAAAGTACAGCTTCATTTTTCAGAAATTTTGAGGGTAGTGGTTCCATAACTCTGTTTTGCTTCCATGGTGATCTTTGTACTATGTCAAACAGATTCTGATACAATGTCCTGAAAATCTATCACCTGTCCCTGAATCATAAACCATTCCACAGTCAAAACCTGACAGAAAGATTTTTGAAGCTCCTTATGATTATAAGACTGAATTAGCTTGTCATGTGACCTTACTGCAAGTCAGTACTAAATTTAAATGAAAATTTTTAAGCTATTGCTTAAGTTCATATCAAAATATATCAGAACATGAGCTTCTGATCTTATATTTTCAAGAGCAGTATAAGAACAAAACTGAAAAGCATATAAAACATGATTTCCAACAAATGAAACCTAGATTCAAGTAACTCTAAAACAGATCTATTAAAACAGATTAAGTGTTTATTGAGTACCTACTGTACGTTTGACAGTGTGCCAAGAGCTGTGAGAAATATAAAAAGGGTCTTTTCTTCAAGGCAATACAATCTAGCTAATAGATAAGACTAACATGAGCTGAATGTAAACACCACAAGATAGATCACAATTGTTAAAATGCATGGTAGATACAAAAGTGCCATAAAAACTTATGAAGGGAGAGAAGCAAGGGCTAGAATAACCACAGAAGTATTTATGGAAGAGAAACTAGGTATTTAATTTGGATATGTCAGGTAGAGGAAACTGTATGGTCAAAAGGCTAAAGGGTGGGGAGTCAGAGGTTGAAAAAATAAACGTGGCATCCCTGGTTTCTAAAGAACTGTAAGCAGATGTGATTGTCATTAGGGATCTGCAGATTTTTGAAATAGAAAAAGACAGTAGTCTTCTTTTGGCTCTGGAAAGGAGCTAACATGCGGTAGAGTGGCTTCCTGAATGTTGGCATTGGTCTTGGAGGCTGCCAAGCCTCTAAGGAGATGAAGCCCAGATGTCAGCCTAGAACAACAGAGGAAGAAGCCAAGTTTCACTCAGTAGCAGAGCCAGCCTTAACAACCAGCTCATGTACATGCTTTGGGGGGATGAAATAGGTCTAACAGAAATTAATCAATGAGGAAATAAAATTTCAAAGCTCCCAAAACACTTAGACCTCTAGAAAAAGGTAACTATCAATCAAAGTGGGTGAGCCCAAAGCCTAGCAGAGACATCTGGGAGCCATTTTCTTAATGGTTTCCCTACTCAGAGAACCACTTACTTCAGAAGCTCAAAGAAGCACAGAGCAGGAGAGGGTCTGTGGGGCCTACGTCTAGAAAGAAGAGTAGGAAGCTAGTTTTGACAGAAGCTGAGATCCCACTGGGCCAAAAACAGCTACAGCATTTTACGAATCTGCCAGATGTGTACTGCTCAATGTAGTAGTCACTGTGAATATGGATATTTAAATTAATGAAAATCAATGTGGCACTAGGAACATGTCAACATTTTCAACACCCACATGTAGTTCATGGCTACCATAATGAAGACTGCAGATAAAGAACATTTCGATCCATGCTGAAGTCTGAAGGATTAGTTATTGGAGGCTGCATGCCTAGTAGTTAGGATCAGTCAGGCCAATTGTGGTTTGGCTCTAGCTACCTTAGAGAGAGGAATCATGTTCACCCCTTCCTAGTTCTACTCCTCATTCAAACAGCAGTTTAATTCTCAATTGTGAGGAGGCCTCCTCTGAGCTCCAACGGTGATTTGTTCTCCTACTATTTCCACCTATTGCATTATACTTAAATTATCTTCTCTCCCCCATAGGGTCTACATTCACACCTTTTGACACAGAAGAAAAAAGAGAAGAAGAACAACAAGAAGAACAAAAACAAGAACAACAATAAGAATAACTTTCATTGAGCTCTTATTTCGGTGTAAGCAGTCTAAATACATGACCTTATTTAAATACAGTTATTATCCCCATTTTGCAAACAATAAAACAGACTTAATGTGGTTAAATAATCTACTCAAAGTCATACAGCTGATAACAGCAAAGCTAGAAATATGTGTTTATATCAATCAGCTTTATTGTTCCTCACCCATCAAGGTCTTTGTAAAAACATGCCCTTTTCATTGGAATCTTATTTTAAAAATATCAGAGTAGGCCCTGGTCGGTTGGCTCAGTGGTAGAGCGTCGGCCTGGCGTGCAGAAGTCCCGGGTTCGATTCCCGGCCAGGGCACACAGGAGAAGCACCCATCTGCTTCTCCACCTCTCCCTCTTTCCTTCCTCTCTGTCTCTCTCTTCCCTTCCCGCAGCCAAGGCTCCATTGGAGCAAAAGATGGCCCGGGCACTGGGGATGGCTCCTTGGCCTCTGCCCCAGGCACTAGAGTGGCTCTGGTCGCGACAAAGCGACGCCCCGGATGGGAAGAGCATCGCCCCCTGGTGGGCGTGCCGGGTGGATCCCGGTCGGGCGCATGCGGGAGTCTGTCTGACTGCCTCCCCATTTCCAGCTTCAGAAAAATACAAATATATATGAAGACTGCAGATAAAGAACATTTCGATTAGTGCTGAAGTCTGTTATATATCAGAGTAAAACTCAAATTAATCAGGTACTCAAATTCAATGGGAGACAAGCAAGTTGGTCAAAATATAACACCTTGGGAAGTTCTAAAATTGATGGATATATGGGCAAATGGAGGGCTCGCTCACTGCGGGTGTAGGAAGAACCATTCATAAAAGGTCACAGCTTATGCAAAGGCATGGAAGCACACAAGAATGTGTTGAAGGGTGATTCCTAAGTGACAGGCACAGCGGAGACACTCCTGAACTCTTCTAACATTAAGCCAGTATTTATTCTTTCTTTCTTTCTTTTTTTTTTTATAATAATTTTATTTTTTTAATGGGGTGACATCAATAAATCAGGATACATATATTCAAAGATAACAAGTCCAGGTTATCCTGTCGTTCAATTATGTTGCATACCCATCACCCAAAGTCAGATTGTCCTCTGTCACATTCTATCTTGTTTTCTTTGTGCCCCTCCCGCTCCCCCTTTCCCTCTCCCATTCCCCCCTTCCCCACGTAACCACCACACTCTTATCAATATCTCTTAGTTTCACTTTTATGTCCCACCTATGTATGGAATAATGCAGTTCCTGGTTTTTTCTGATTTACTTATTTCGCTTCGTATCATGTGATCAAGATCCCACCATTTTGCTGTAAATGTTCCGATGTCATCATTTCTTATGGCTGAGTAGTATTTCATAGTGTATATGTGCCACATCTTCTTTATCCAGTCATCTATTGACGGGCTTTTTGGTTGTTTCCATGTCCTGGCCACTGTGAACAATGCTGCAATAAACATGGGGCTGCACGTGTCTTTACGTATCAATGTTTCTGAGTTTTGGGGGTATATACCCAGTAGAGGGATTGCTGGGTCATAAGGTAGTTCTATTTTCAGTTTTTTGAGGAACCACCATACTTTCTTCCATAATGGTTGTACTACTTTACATTCCCACCAACAGTGTATGAGGGTTCCTTTTTCTCCACAGCCTCTCCAACATTTGCTATTACCTGTCTTGTTAATAACAGCTAATCTAACAGGTGTGAGGTGGTATCTCATTGCAGTTTTGATTTGCATTTCTCTAATAGCTAAAGAAGATGAGCATCTTTTCATATATTTGTTGGCCATTTGTATTTCTTCCTGGGAGAAGTGTCTGTTCATATCCTCTTCCCATTTTTTTATTGGATTGTTTGTTTGTTTGTTGTTGAGTTTTATGAGTTCTTTGTATATTTTGGATATTAGGCCCTTATCTGAGCTGTTGTTTGAAAATATCATTTCACATTTAGTTGGCTTTCTGTTTATTTTGTTATCAGTTTCTCTTGCTGAGCAAAAACTTCTTAGTCTGATGTAGTCCCATTCATTAATTTTTGCCTTCACTTCTCTTGCCTGTGGAGTCAAATTCATAAAATGCTCTTTAAAACCCAGGTCCATGAGTTGAGTACCTATGTCTTCTTCTATGCACTTAATTGTTTCAGGTCTTATGTTTAGATCTTTGATCCATTTTGAGTTAATTTTTGTACAGGGGGACAAACTGTAGTCCAGTTTCATTCTTTTGCATGTGGCTTTCCAGTTTTCCCAGCACCATTTATTGAAGAGGGTTTCTTTTCTCCATTGTGTGTTGTTGGCCCCTTTATCAAAAATTATTTGACTATATATATGTGGTTTTATTTCTGGGCTTTCTATTCTGTTCCATTGGTCTGAGTGTCTATTTTTCTGCCAATACCATGCTGTTTTGATTGTCGTGGCCCTATAATATAGTTTGAAGTCAGGTATTGTAATGCCTCTAGCTTCATTCTTTTTCTTTAGGATTGCTTTGGCTATTCGGGGTTTTTTATAGTTCCATATAAATCTGATGATTTTTTGCTCTATTTCTTTAAAAAATGTCATTGGAAGTTTGATGGGAATTGCATTAAATTTGAATATTGCTTTGGGTAATATAGCCATCTTGATTATATTTATTCTTCCTAGCCAAGAATAAGGTATATTCTTCCATCTCATTATATCTTTTTCAATTTCCCTTAACAATGGTTTATAGTTTTCATTATATAAGTCCTTTACATTCTTTGTTATGTTTATTCCTAAGTATTTTATTTTTTTTGTTGCAATAGTGAAGGGGATTATTCTTTTGAGTTCGTTCTCAATTGTTTCATTGTTGGCATATAGAAAGGCTATTGACTTCTGTATGTTAATTTTGTATCCTGCGACCTTACTGTATTGGCTTATTGTTTCTAGTAGTCTTTTTGTGGATTCTTTGGGGTTTTCGATGTATAGGATCATATCATCTGCAAAAAGTGATACCTTTACTTCTTCTTTTCCGATATGGATGCCTTTTATTTCTTTGTCTTGTCTGATTGCTCTGGCTAGAACCTCTAGTACCACATTAAATAAGAGTGGAGAGAGTGGACAACCCTGTCTTGTTCCTGATTTAAGGGGGAAAGCCTTCAGTTTAGTGCCATTTAATATGATGTTAGCTGATGGTTTATCATATATGGCCTTTATCATGTTGAGATATTTTCCTTCTATACCCATTTTGTTGAGAGTCTTAAACATAAAATTGTGTTGTATTTTATCGAAAGCCTTTTCTGCGTCTATTGATAAGATCATGTGGTTTTTGTTCTTTGTTTTGTTGATATGGTGTATTACGTAACCATTTTACGTACGTTGAACCATCCTTGAGATTCTGGGATGAATCCCACTTGATCATGATGTATTAATTTTTTAATATGTTGTTGTATTCGATTTGCTAGTATTTTGTTTAGTATTTTAGCATCTGTATTCATTAGAGATATTGGTCTGTAGTTTTCTTTTTTTGTGCCATCTTTGCCTGGTTTTGGTATGAGGGTTATGTTGGCCTCATAAAATGTGTTTGGAAGTATTGCCTCTTCTTCAATTTTTTGGAAGACTTTGAGTAGAACAGAAACCAAGTCTTCTTTGAATGTTTGATAAAATTCACTGGTATAGCCGTCAGGGCCTGGACTTTTATTTTTGGGGAGGTTTTTAATGGTTTTTTCTATTTCTTCTCTACTAATAGGTCTGTTTAGGCTTTCTGCTTCTTCTTGATTCAGTCTAGGAAGGTTGTATTGTTCTAGGAATTTATCCATTTCTTCTAGATTGTTGAATTTAGTGGCATAAAGTTTTTCATAGTATTCTACAATAATTCTTTGTATATCTACAGTGTCCGTGGTGATTTCTCCTCTTTCATTTTGGATTTTGTTTATATGAGTTCTTTCTCTTTTTTCCTTGGTAAGTCTTGCCAAGGGTTTGTCAATTTTGTTGATCTTTTCAAAGAACCAGCTCCTTGTTCTATTAATTTTTTCTATAGTTTTTCTGTTCTCTAATTCATTTATTTCTGCTCTGATTTTTATTACCTCCTGTCTTCGGCTGGTTTTGAGTTTTCTTTGTTCTTCTTTATCTAGTTCCTTAAGGTGAGAAGTTAAGTGGTTCACTTGGGCTCTCTCTTGTTTGTTCATATATGCCTGAAGTGATATGAACTTCCCTCTTATCACTGCTTTTGCTGCATCCCATAGATTCTGATATGTCATATTGTCATTTTCATTAGTCTGTATATATCTTTTGATCTCTGCACTTATTTCTTCTTTGATCCATTCATTTTTTAAAAGTATGTTGTTTAGTTTCCACATTTTTGTGGGATTTTTTTCCTCTTTTTTGCAGTTGAATTCTAGTTTCAAGGCTTTATGATCAGAAAATATGCTTGGTACAACTTCGATTTTTCTGAATTTGCTGATGTTGTTTTTGTGGCCCAACATATGGTCAATTCTTGAGAATGATCCATGTACACTGGAGAAAAATGTATACTCAGTCACTTTGGGATGAAATGTCCTGTAGATGTCTATCATATCCAGGTGCTCTAGTGTTTTGTTTAAGGCTACTATGTCTTTCTTGATTCTCTGTTTGGATGACCGATCTAGAGCCGTCAGCGGTGTATTGAGGTCTCCAAGTATGATTGTGTTTTTGTCAGTTTTTGTTTTAAGATCAATAAGTAGCTGTGTTATATATTTTGGTGCTCCTTGGTTTGGTGCATATATATTAAGAATTGTTATGTCTTCTTGATTCAGTGTCCCCTTAGCCATTATGAAATGGCCATTTTTGTCTCTGAGTACTTTTCCTGTCTTGTAGTCAGCATTATCCGATATGAGTATTGCTACACCTGCTTTTTTTTGGATGTTATTTGCTTGGAGTATTGCTTTCCAGCCTTTCACTTTGAATTTGTTTTTATCCTTGTTACTTAGATGAGTTTCCTGTAGGCAGCATACAGTTGGATTTTATTTTTTAATCCATTCTGCTACTCTGTGTCTTTTTATTGGTGAGTTTAATCCGTTTACATTTAGTGTAATTATTGACACTTGTGAGTTCCCTATTGCCATTTTATATCTTGCTTTCTGTTAGTTTTGTGTCTTATTTGATCCTTCTCTTTCGTTTTTCTATCTTTTGTTTTTATTTGGTTGTATTCCATACATCTTTCCTCTGTTGCTATCTTTTTTATCTCATGTGCTTCTGTGGTGGTTTTTTCAATGGTGGTTACCTTTGAGTAATGAAAAGGTTCCCTACCCTGTTCATTGTAGCGAACTATTTTGTGAGTCCTTTTGCACTCCATCGTCCTTTGCTACTGTTAATCTTCATCTTCTCCCCTCCTTTCTTTTTGTTGTTGTCACAGTTTAAATTTGGTTTTATTGTGTTCTTGGAGCTTTTATTTGTGGCTTTGTTTTTTTTTGTTCTTTGTATCTGATTGGAGAACCCCCTTTAGTAATTCCTGGAGTGGGGGTTTTCTGATGATAAATTCCCTCATCTTTTCTGTATCTGTGAATGTTTTTATTTCTCCTTCATATTTGAAGGATAACTTTGATGGGTATAGTATTCATGGATGAAAGTTCCTCTCTTTCAGGACTTTAAATATTGGGGTCCACTCTCTTCTAGCTTGTAGAGTTTCTGCTGAGAAATCTGATGATAATCTAATGGGCTTTCCTTTATATGTTGTATTCTTCTTTTCCCTGGCTGCCTTGAGAATTTTTTCTTTGCTGTTGGTTTGTGTCAATTTCATTATGATATGCCTTGGAGTAGGTTTGTTGGGGTTAAGAAAACTCGGAGTTCTGTTTGCTTCTTGAACTTGAGGCTTTAGTTCTTTCCACAGGCTTGGGAAGTTCTCATCTATTATTTGTTTGAGTATGTTCTCCATTCCATTTTCTCTCTCTTCTCCCTCTGATATACCTATTATTCTTATGTTATTCTTTTTGATGGAGTCAGATAATTCTTGTAGGGCTATCTCATTTTTTTTTAATTTTTGAGTCTCTTTCTTCTTCTCTCTGTTGTGCCTCAAGTTGCTTGTCTTCTATTTCACTAATCTTCTCTTCTATCTGACCTGTTCTATTAGCTAAGCTTGTTACTTCGTTTTTCAGCTCGTGAATTGAGTTTTCCATCTCTGTTTGATTTGTTTTTATAGTTTCAATTTCCTTGGACATATATTCTTTGTGTTCATTGAGTTGTTTTCTGAGCTCCCTAAATTGCCTTTCTGTGTTTTCTTGTATATCTCGGAGGATTTTTAGGATTTCTATCTTGAATTCTCTGTCATTTAGCTCCAAGGTTCCAATATATTAAATTTTTTCTCCATAGATTTTTCCTCATCTAGCTGTGTTACCTCTCTTTCTTTTGTATCCATGATATTCAACTTTCTCTTCCTTAATGGCATCTGAGGGTGGTTTTGTTGATAGTATTAATGAGATTTAATAAAGAATAGAAAGTTAAAAAAATAAAAAATTGAAAAGAGTTGTTTTTTTAAAAAAATTAATAATGAAATAAAGAAAAATAAAATAAAATAAAAATTTTTAAAAAAAGGAAATTATTCCCCTCCCTCCTTTTTTCCTCTCCTCTCCTCTCCCCTCTTTCTTGAGAAAATCTTGTGGTGAACTGTGAATTATAACAAACAATGCCTGTAATGGAGGGCCTGAATTGGGGAAAAGTAATAAAGGGGCAAAAAAAAGAAAAAAAAAAAGAAGGGGGTATGGACCCACAAAAAGCAAATAAGGAAAAAATTTGAGTCAAGAATAAAATGATTTGCTTTTAGGTGTTGGTTGACTAAGAGTTATGATGAGAGGAATAAGAGGGAAACAGAAAAATGGGGCGACAAATTAAAAAATTACTATTGTATTTAGTAGAACAAGAACTAGATAAAATGGAGAGCCAGGGATGAGAGCACTGCTAGTGAGTTAAAAAGGTGAAGTAAAAACCTCCCAAAATGCCACAAACATAAGTTTGAATCTCAGATAAGATAATTTGTTTGTTATTGAGGTTTGAATGAGAGGAGATGTAAAGGAAAAAGGAAGAAACTAATATAGAGGGAGAAAAGAAAGAGAGAGAGAGAAAAAAAGAGGGAACCACTAAAATAAGAAAAAAGAAAAAAGAGGAGAGAGAGAGAGAGAGTTAAGGGTTTTGGAGTGTAACCCTCATAGAGAGAGAGGAAGAGGAGAGAAAAGATAATGGGAGATGTAACACTTATGGGTAGTGTAGTTCAAGGAGAAGAGAGAGTAAGACCGGCAGAGAGTTAATCGGCCAAATTGGAGGAGAAAAAAAAATATCAAGAATGAAGATAAGAGAAACAAACAAACAATTATAATAAAATGGGATAGGTTATAAAGTCTGCAGATTATTCTTGATTTTGAGAGGTTATCTTCTTGCTTTTTCTTTTCTCTCCCTCTTCCTGGTCGGTGACTCTGTACCCCGGGTTCTGCCCCTTTGGCACGCTCAGGTAGAGGTTTGCAGTTGATAAGTCTCTATGGCGATGTCATGTATTCTGCTTTAGTCTCGTTGGCAGTTGAGGCTCATTAGCATTTATAGGCTCCGACAGTGAGAGAGTCTGTGTTCCTGGAGCCTTTCTCCTAGTCTTTTCTTCCTCAATTAGTAGCCTGATACTCCAGCTATGGGGTTGCTGTTGCCTCTGCCTGGATAGTAAGAGGCTCAAAGAGCTGGCAACTCCCCACTCTATTTCCAGTCAGCACAGGGCTCTGGGTAAGGCTCAGTCAGTCAGAGCTGCTAGCATAATCAGGCGGGGTTTCCGCCCACTCAAAGACCTCTGGCTCTGCCACTCTGTCCGGTAACACAGGCGGGCACCCACTTCCGGGGTGCTTGGAGAAAACTCTTGCACACTATCTGCGTGCACAGACCAGGATATCCGGCCAGCAGTCTCACGCTCTGAGTGAAACCCCCAACCGCATGGGAAAGTTGCAGCGTTGGAATTGGCTCTCGCTCTGTCCCTGTGCGCGGCTTTTGCAAGGCGCTGGGGCGGCCTGAGATTCTGCTTTGGCCCACACAAAGGCCCCTGACCCTGCTCCTCTGTGCGATAACACGGGCGCGCACTGCCGAGGCACTCGGAGGAATCTCTCGCTCACTATCTGCGCACGCAGACCAGGATATGAGGCCGGCCGCGTTTCCCTCTGAGTGAATCCCCTACCAGCACGGAAAAGTTCCACTGTTGGAATTAGTTCTCGCTCCCTCCCATGCATGGCTTTCCCAGGGCGCTGGGGCTGCCCAGAGATTCAGCTTTCGGCCCACAGAAAGGCCTCTGACTCTGCCTCTCTGTGGGGTAACACGGGCACCCACTCCCGGGGCTTAGGAAGAAATCTCTCTCCCACTATCTGCGCGCCCCAACCAGGAGATCGGGTAAAATGGCTGCCCCGCCTGTCTTTCTTTGTTTGGGTTTGGTGCGAGTGTTAGCTTGTATTGCCCGGGTTGCCACAGGATCAGTTTTTCCTCGGCTTGGATCTCCGTGCCACAGCCTGGTTTGGCCATTTGTGCCGTGGCCTGGATCTATTCACCCCCTTTGCCCACCTCAGTTTCTATATTCACGGATCCCAGAGAAAGCCGCCCTGTTTAGGTTAGTGAGGAAGGCAGAGCATTTCTTACTCCCTAATTCCTTCGGGGTTTGGTTATATATTTATCCAATTTTTCGCTCGATCATACCTTCGGGTGTATTGCGAAACATCTGGAGGCTCCAAGGATAGGTTTTTCTGTTTCTGGTTGAAGATCTTGTTGAGTTTTGGGGGAGATTTATCGGTATCGCTTCCTACTCTGCCATTACTCTGACGTCATCCAGTATTTATTCTTTCTATTAGAAAATTCTGTTTGCAGATAATTTTCTGCTATAACACCCTTTTTTTGTGTGTGTGTGGAATGTTCAGGAATGAAATCCCCCTTTGAATTTTAAGTTCAATACTATCAAGTCCTGTTGATCATAGACTAAGAAATAGAACTCCCATGAATAAAATTCACTTACCAGATGACAAAAGCGTAAACCAGTCCAATAACAATAAAGGTGAATGCATAATGCCAACAAAAGCATATGGTGAGAAACATAATGTTGTCATGGTCCTTTGGATCCCATGCAGGACCTCCACTGGGGGGATAGAGGACAAAACCAATCTGCAAGTTAAAACAGAAAAACACACATTAAATTAATCTGCCATACTTCAAAATGCTTAGTTCCAAGATTAATGGTAACTAATGTAACTCCCATTATCTGAAATACTACAAATGCATTTTAGTAATATAGTCAGTACCTAATAAGTCATATTTTTGAAAAAAAAAATTAAGGACATTCAAAAATAAACTTAAATAGTAATTCAAAAGTAAATATGAATAATAATTATCTCTAGCTATTGGTGGACTTTCAGAGAATGTGCTTAGGTTTCTAAATTGTGCCGTTTCATTTGGTTGCTTCAATTTTTTTTTTTTTGTATTTTTTGTATTTTTCTGAAGCTGGAAACCGGGAGAGACAGTCAGACAGACTCCCGCATGCACCCGACCGGGATCCACCCGGCACGCCCACCAGGGGCGACGCTCTGCCCACCAGGGGGCGATGATCTGCCCCTCCGGGGCGTCGCTCTGCCGTGACCAGAGCCACTCTAGTGCCTGGGGCAGAGGCCAAGGAGCCATCCCCAGCGCCCGGGCCATCTTTACTCCAATGGAGCCTTGGCTGCGGGAGGGGAAGAGAGAGACAGAGAGGAAGGAGAGGGGGAGGGGTGGAGAAGCAGATGGGCACGTCTCCTGTGTGCCCTGGCCAGGAATCGAACCCGGGACTTCTGCACGCCACGCCGACGCTCTACCACTGAGCCAACTGGCCAGGGCCTGGTTGCTTCAAATTTATAGTGCAAAAAGATTTTAAAGTAAATAAATGCCCACAATTAACACTATATTCAGTGATGAAAAACTGAAAATTTTTCCCTTAAGATCAAGATAAGACAAAGTGTCTGGTTTCACCACTAATATTCAACATTATAGTAGAAATTCTAGTCAGAGCAATTAGGCAAGCAAAATAAATAAATGACATCTAGGTTGCAAAGGGGGGGTAAAACTAAATATATGTCACAGATGCCATATATATAAGAAAAGCCCTAAGGTGGGGTTGTTCTGAGAAGCCAGAAAGCAGGGAGCATGTCAGTGACTCAGTTTTCTGGTGTTGAGGCCAGAGCTTTCCCGCACAGGCCCCTGAGTCTAAGACTGGTAATTCCCCCTCAGTAGAAACTGTCCAGACTATAGCCAGACCACACTTCTGGATCTCAGAGGCCACACCCACCAGACTTCTGGGGCCACACCTTACTGAGGTCTGTGAAAAAAGTCTAGACAGACTGACACCTGGGACCTAAGGGTGGAGCCACACCCACACCCTTCTTAATCCCTGTAGTGATGCAGGCTCTACACTCTACCAGAGGTTTTTTCAGTGGCCAAGCCCAACAAGCAGCCAGCAGATAGAGACTACAGGAGAGGGGACTCAGGGAACCTTGTCCTTTTAAGCAGAACTTTCCCCAGGCCCAGTGTGAGTAAAAGCCAAGCCTAGGGGCCCTGGCCGGTTGGCTCAGCGGTAGAGCGTTGGCCTGGCGTGCGGGGGACCCGGGTTTGATTCCCGGCGAAGGCACATAGGAGAAGCGCCCATTTGCTTCTCCACCCCCCCCCCTCCTTCCTCTCTGTCTCTCTCTTCCCCTCCCACAGCCAAGGCTCCATTGGAGCAAAGATGGCCCGGGTGCTGGGGATGGCTCCTTGGCCTCTGCCCCAGGCGCTAGAGTGGCTCTGGTCACAACAGAGCGACGCCCCGGAGGGGCAGAGCATCGCCCCCTGGTGGGCAGAGCATCGCCCCTGGTGGGCGTGCCGGGTGGATCCCGGTCGGGTGCATGCGGGAGTCTGTCTGACTGTCTCTCCCGGTTTCCAGCTTCAGAAAAATACAAAAAAAAAAAAAAAAAAAGCCAGCCTAGGTGTGCAGCTTGGTATTTCCATGAGCACCTGGGCCCGGCAGAGGCAGCCAAAAAGTCTGGATTGGTTGTAGCTCCAAAGTTGTTGAGGGCCAGACACAACAGTGTCTCCCACTGGTCTGTGCCGGGTTCCTGCCAGGGAGGCCCAGGGCTGGAATATCCACTGGCCAGCTGCAGAGACCATTGGTGCAGGACCTAAGAACCCTTGCTAGAGTGGTATCCTAAGGAAGGCTTCTTCACACCTGGCCCAGCTGAGGCGAGTTCTGCTCTATGTGACCAGCACCTGCACAGTGGCTCATGTGCATTGGATAGGGTGGAGTTTCACAGTTAGCTGTCCTGGCTGCTGGATATCCTGCCCTGCTGGACTAGACTCCAAAGGAGAAAGACATGGGTCCCTGTGAGCCTATTGTTGGATCTAGTTGAGGGGCTTAGCCACTTTCTGGGGGGGGCACAGTCAGCCTCAGGAAAGGACTCTTCCAGTCTTCTTCCCTGAGACCAGGGTCTCATCAGCTATAAGAACTTCTGCACTCAATCTGAACCTGCTGCTCACCTTGTTGGGGAGAAAAAAATTTGAGTATCCAGCAGTGGCTGAGGGATTAGGCTCTGGAGTAGGGGCCACAATACCTGTACTGAGCTCCTAACCAAGAGACCCCTGAAGTAGGAGGTCACACTAAATGCTGTATTCCCAACCTCAGCTGCCTTAACCCAACAAGCTTGCAACCTGGAGAGCAGTTAGTTGGGTGAGGCCAGTCTTAG
Organism: Saccopteryx leptura; assembly: GCF_036850995.1. NCBI lineage: Eukaryota > Metazoa > Chordata > Mammalia > Chiroptera > Emballonuridae > Saccopteryx > Saccopteryx leptura. Next base: position 28,446,480 of record NC_089510.1, read on the forward strand.
CTCATACTAGTCTTTCTACAAAAGACTCTGTGAAAAGACCAGGCAGCTGCAAAAGGAGGTGGAGCAGCTGAAAAGTGGAGGCAAATTTTACAAACCTTGGGGCTTTTATGGAATTGCTGTCATCTCTAAGCAAGAGAAAGCTGATCCTTATACACAGGTTGGCCCCTCCCACACTACCCAGGCACAGATAATGCAGACACAAACAGTGAAAAAAGCAGTAGCTGCAGACACGTAGCCCACAGCAGGTTACAAACTACAGCTGATGCCAACCCAAGAAGATCAAGAACCAGCACAATTGGTGGTGGATGGCAGACAGCACCAACCCTAGACTCAGCTTGCTACACAAGCAGCATGCCCAAAGGAGAGGTCTAGCAGGCAAAAGACACTGTGGAGAATAAATACAACTAACAGGACAGACACTGCACAGTGTGTAATACACATGATCAAAGTTGACCCTTAGAATCAGCCAGCCTGAAGGAATAATCATACCCACAAAAGGACCAACTGCATTCAATACTCACATACAACAGGAGGGAAAATAGTACCCTCCAGAAGCATACCTACAACAAGAAAAACAGGTGGCCTGGATGTCACTACCACTAAGCCCATCTTCCTCATAAAACACCACAAAAATTTCAAAGTCAGACAGCGCTACCTAATACACAGACAAAATGAACAGACAGAGAACCCAAATGAATCAACAAGAGAAATCCCCAGAAAAAGAACTAAATGAAATGGAGGTAACCAAACTACCACATGCAGAGTTTAAAATAATGATTTTAAGGATGCTCAAGGATCTTAGAACAACAATGGATGGACATAATGAGAACCTAAATAAAAAAGATAGCAAGCATCAAAAAGGACACTGAAATTACAAAAAAGAACCAGTCAGAAATGGCAAATACAATATTAGAAATGAAGACTGCACTACAAGGAATCAATAGCAGGCTGGATGAAGCAGAGAATCAAATCAGTGATTTAGAAGACAAGATAAACATAAGCGCAGAAGTAGAGTAACAAAATGAAAAGAGGCGCAAAATGACTGAGGAAGCTCTAAGAGATCTCTGTGACAACATGAAGAGAAACAACATATGTATCAAAGGGGTTCCTGAAGGAGAAGAGAATGAACAAGGGAGAGAGAACCTATTTGAAGATATCATAGCTGAAATATTCCCTAAACTGATGAAAGAAAAAGTCACACAAGTTCAAGAAGCACAGAGAGTTTCATTAAAGTGGGACCCAAGGAGGCCTACACCAAAACACATCATAATTAAAATGCCAAAGTTAAGAGACAAAGAAAAAATACTAAAAGCTGCAAGAGAAAAGCAGTTAATTACCTACAGAGGAGCCCTCATAAGGATGACATCTGACTTCTCAACAGAAACACTTGAGGCCAGACAGGATTGGCAAGAAATATTCAAAGTGAGGCAAAACTAGAACCTACAACCAAGACTACTTTACCCAGCAAGGTTATCATTTAAAATTGAAGGAGAAATAAAAAGCTTCCCAGACAAAAACAAAAAAACAAAAAAAAACAAGGAATTCATTACAACCAAACCTGCAAGAAATGTTAAGAGGCCTGCTGTAAAAAAAGCAAAGGAAAAAAAAATCAAGAAAAAGAGGCTTGTAAATTTAAAGAATAAAATGGCAATAAATAAATACATATCAATAATACCCTTAAATAAAAATGGATTACATGCTCCAATCAAGAGACATAGGGTAGCTGCATGGATAAGAAAATAAGACCCATACATATGCTGTCTACAAGAGACCCATCTCAGAACAAAAGATACACATAGACTGAAAGTGCAGAGATGAAAAAAGTATTTCATGCAAATGAAAATGAAAAAAAAGCTGGGGTAGCAATACTTATATCTGACAAAATAGCCTTTAAAACAAAGGCTATAGCAGGGGTCAGGAACCTTTTTGGCTGAGAGAGGCATGAACGCCACATATTTTAAAATGTAATTCTGTGAGAGCCATACAACGACCCGTGTACGTTATGCATTATCCAATAAAAATTTGGTGTTGTCCCAGAGGACAGCTGTGATTGGCTCCAGTCACCCATAACCATGAACATGAGCGGTAGGAAATGAATGGATTGTAATACCTGAGAATGTTTTCTATTTTTAATGTTATTATTTTTTTTTTATTAAAGATTTGTCCGCGCCCTGGCCGGTTGGCTCAGCGGTAGAGCGTCGGCCTAGCGTGCAGAGGACCCGGGTTCGATTCCCGGCCAGGGCACACAGGAGAAGCGCCCATTTGCTTCTCCACCCCTCCGCCGCGCTTTCCTCTCTGTCTCTCTCTTCCCCTCCCGCAGCCAAGGCTCCATTGGAGCAAAGATAGCCCGGGCGCTGGGGATGGCTCTGTGGCCTCTGCCTCAGGCACTAGAGTGGCTCTGGTCGCAACATGGCGACGCCCAGGATGGGCAGAGCATCGCCCCCTGGTGAGCAGAGCGTCGCCCCATGGTGGGCGTGCCAGGTGGATCCCGGTCGGGCGCATGCGGGAGTCTGTCTGACTGTCTCTCCCTGTTTCCAGCTTCAGAAAAATGAAAAAAAAAAAAAAAAGATTTGTCCGCGAGCCAGATGCACCCATCAAAAGAGCCAATGTAGAATATATAAACAACACAATTAAAGAGCTCCTAAAGCCTAGCCTCACCCCTCACCTTAAGAGGAACACTTTTGTTTTCTTTTTTTTTTTTTTTTTTTTTGTATTTTTCTGAAGCTGGAAACGGGGAGAGACAGCCAGACAGACTCCCGCATGCGCCCGACCGGGATCCACCCGACACGCCCACCAGGGGCAACGCTCTGCCCACCAGGGGGCGATGCTCTGCCCCTCTGGGGCGTCGCCCTGCCACGACCAGAGCCACTCTAGTGCCTGGGGCAGAGGCCAAGGAGCCATCCCCAGCGCCCGGGCCATCTTTGCTCCAGTGGAGCCTTGGCTGCAGGAAGGGAAGAGAGAGACAGAGAGGAAGGAGGGGGGTGGAGAAGCAAATGGGTACTTCTCCTATGTGCCCTGGCCGGGAATCGAACCCGGGTCCCCCACGCGCCAGGCCGACGCTCTACCGCTGAGCCAACTGGCCAAGGCCTTGTTTTCTTTTAGTTCCACTGGAACCAAACAACAAACCATCCCTGTCTGCGGCAGCCCTGGAGCCCGCAGGCCTGCAGCCCAGCACCACTCTCACTGTGCAGTTAGTTCTGTGTCTGGCCCACAAAGGAGCTTGCCTTGTTTTTTGTTCATACTATTTTTTGCAGCCAAGTATTT